>NW_026688247.1:0-157263 GCF_030445035.2 Dasypus novemcinctus | reverse complement strand
AGAAAACTGCGGGGGAGGGAGGGGTGAGCAATTTAAAAAAAACTGAAGTCGAAAACCAAACAGACAGTGCAAATAAATAGTATGAAAGAAACAGACTGAGAGGCAAAAAACAGGTACAAGGAAATGTGACAGTAACAGGAGACAAGATGAGTAATCAAGTTTGGAAAGTGTATTATTCAGGACTGAACTTAGAGGAAGGGCCGACATCAGGACTGGTTGACCCAGGGATTCAGTGATGTCGTCAACCATCTCTTTCATCATCTAGAATTATATGATGGTTGCCTGCAACAATCAGGATACATGCTTCCCCTATGTTATGGGAGAGACAGAATAGCTTCCATAGCTCATTTTTAAAGAAGTGGTCCTCAAGTGAAGAATTTTCATAGTGGTTCTCAACCAGGGGGTAGTTTTCCTCTGAAGGGATGTTTGGCAGTAACTGGAGACATTTTTGGTTATCACAAGGAGAGAGTGCTACTGGTTTCTAGTGGGCAGAGGTCAGGGATGCTACTAAACATCCTACAATGCACAGGACAGTCCCCCACAACAAAGAATTGTCAAACCTAAAATGTCAAGAGTGCCGAGATTGGGGAACCTGTTTTAAACTAGGCAGGCCCACTCCTGTGAAGCACCTAAGCCAGTGTGGGATGATAGCTATTGGAAAAAGACTGATAATGAGTAGACAGAGAAGAAGAAGAAGACAGAAAAATGTGATGTTTAAAAGTCAAAGGAAGAGAACTTTAAGAAGGTAAACACTCATTGGTGTCAAGTAAGGTTATGACTGAAAAGTGTCCTTTGGATTTATCCACAAAGGAATAATTTGTTACCTTTATCCAAGAAGTTTCAATAGGGTGATAGGGACAAAAGTTTGGCTGATATAGAGTGAAGAGTGAATGAGAGTTGATGATGAAGTGATCCTGATTATAGTATAGGGAAATTGTTCGAGAAGTTTGTCTGTGAATGGCAGGAGAGAGAAATAGCTAAAGGAGTCTTAAAGTCAACAGAATAATTTTCTTTTTAATATTGTAGAGATGATTATTTTTAAAATGCAGACAGGAAAGATCCAAAAGAGAGGGAAAGGTAAAAAATAGAAGGAATAATGAGGAAGATCCCTGGGAAGGGACTGCTGTTTAGAGCACTGCTTCTTAAACTTTAATAAGCATATGAATCACTGGGGGATATTGAGATCATCTAGTGATCATATTAAATGCAGATTCTGTTTCAGTAGGTTTGGCATGGGACCTAGAATCTACATTTCTAACAAGATACAGGTGATGACAATGGTACTAGTCAAGGGATCTCACTTTAAGAAATTGATTTATAAGAATATAGTCCCACCACTGAGAAGATAAGGAAAAGGCAAGGATTGACATGGATATAAATAAGTTTATAGGTTTTGGAGGAAGGTATGCAACTGAAGAATTTATTGCCTATTGGCCTATATTTTTTCTGTGACAAAGGAGAGAAATCACCAGTTGAGAGCAAGGAGGAGGAGCATGGAATAAGGAACTATAAACAGGGGAAGGCTCTGTACCCTCTAATTAGCTGTTCAAATAATACCATACAGTAAGTCAATTTGTTACATATTAAAGGAACATTTTGCAATTAATTCATCCACACAAGTTGACCAGGAAACTATGTGGTGCAGTGGAAGGATTACTAAGATTTTTCTTTGGCTGGTAACTGGAAACATCTGCTTTGGAAATTTCCAAACCCATGTCTTGTTGACTGTGGGCTTAGATGTAGAAATTTAGAAAATCAGTTATTTTTAAGAGGCAGAATGGCATAGAATTTATGAGGGGTAGGGGAAGCTTTGGAACAAGATGCTCTGGTTTCTAATCCTGCCTCAATACTTTACCACTGTGAAACTTTAGGCAAGTAAGTTAATCTCTCTAAGCCTCAGTTTCTCACCAGTAAAATGGAGATACAAATGCTAGTTACCTCATAGACTTGTTTGGAGAATTAAATGAGGTAATGTAGTAAGGATTTCACAGTGCCTGTTGTAGAAAATGCGTCACCAGAAGCCAATTTCTCTCTTTGAGTCTCAGTTTCATAAAGGTCATGTGAGGGAGTTGGTTTAAATGGATTCTAAAGCCATATTCATCTTCATCCATAACTGTGTGTGGCCATTTGTGTGAAGTTACAAGCATAATAATGTAACAATATTGTTGTTATAATAAATAACATCTATTTATTGAGTCATTTCTGTATGCTAAGCATTATTTTAAGTATTTGACATGTATGAATTCAGTCTATCCTAACAACAGCTTCATGAAGTGGGTACTATAATTATCTCCATTTTGTAGATAAGGAAACTGGAACTTGAACAAAGTAAATAACTTGCTCAAAGTCACACAGAAAATAAGAGACAGAATTTGAACCCACACAGTCTAACCCCAGGGCTATCCTCAGTCACCTCACAGGATAGCATCTTCAGGTCTCTGTTCCATGAATTCACTTAGTTTATGTGTCAAATAAGTTGTATGACCACATGTATACACCATTAATACCATGGCTCGGAAGTTATTGACTGAGAGAGCCAACTGAAACCTGCTCCAACATGGCTACCCTAGACTCTCCAGCCAGATACCATGATACAGAATCCATGGACCTTGTCTGAATAGAGCCATCGCAAGAGGCTACCTGAACAGGACACCAGAGTTCCATCTAGAGGCCAGCTGAAATATGGGTATTTCATCATTTAGCCTCTATTTCTCTCACTGTTCACTTTCCTCTCCTGAACTTCCAAATCTATGACACTTTTTTCTTTCCTGACTCGGCTTCCCACTGTTCCTGTCCCTAAAATTTTTCTTCTGTGCCTTCTAGATATGCATTTCCACAAACAAACTCTCCCACATTCTCCTCTCTTTTATAATCTTCCCTTCTCTTCTCTTCTTCTCCTATGCCAAAAATCCTACACCTAGTACTATCCTTTCTGAGTTAAGGTTGTTATTTCTGATTTGGGTGCTAAGTCCTGGTACTATTCTTTCTGAGTTAGGCTGACATCATAGGGTCTGGAGGTTTATCACCTGAATTACACTTTCAGAAGACTCTCACCTCCCTCACATCCCTTTATTTTTCTATCAATATGACATCAAAACCCCACCCCAAGAATAAATCCTGTGCCTGTCTTCTCTGCCCCTATACTAAGAAAGATGAGGAATTTTGAGGATATATGGTGTTACAAATGTCTGGATTTCCAGGCCCTGAGACTCCCAGAACCTCTAGTACCTTATTCCTTAGTCTCCTCCCTTCCTTCCTCTCTCTTCATTCTCCTCTGCCACCATGCCCATTCCGGTCACCTCAAGCGCCCCTCAAATCCATTAACTATTCACTATGAAGCTCACTTTTGACAAGGTGGGTTTTTAAAATTTTTATTGATACATATTAATAAAGTATACAGTTCATCTAAAGTGTACAATCAATGGTATTTGGTATAATCTTGACAAGTTTTTAAATCTCATGTTTTACATTTGCACAGATTTTCTTTCTTGATCAATTTTGCTCATTTCTATTTTTACCAAATATTTCACTTAATCCAGATTTCTGATATAATATGTATTTCTTTTTATTTACTATACTGTTGTAATGCCCTTTTCTTATTCTTCAATTTTACTTATGATCTGTATTAGTGAGCCAAAGGGGTGCCAATGCAAAATACCAGCAATTGGTTGGTTTTTACAAAGGGCATTTATTTGGGGTAGCAGCTTACAGTTACCAGGTCATAAAGCATAAGTTACTTCCCTCACCAAAATGTTCTGCCATGTGTTGGAGCAAGATGTCTGCCGATGTCTGTCAGGGTTCAGGCTTCCAGGATTCCTCATTTTCCGGGGCTTGCTTCTCTTTCCTCACAACCAAGCTCCTCTGTATGCTTACTTTCTGGGGTTCAAACTCAAGACTCCTGCATCAAAAACTCCAACATCAAAATTCCAACTCTCTTCTTTTGCTATGTCTTTTATCTGTGAGTCCTTACCCACTAAGGGGGTGGGGACTCAATGCCCTAGTGACATACCCAATCAAAGCCCTAAGCATAATTTAATTAAGTAAATGTGAAACTTTAGATAGACCAGTTTACAAGCATAATCCAATATCTATTTTTGGAATCATAATTATATCAAACTGCTACACTCTACCCTCTGAATTACAAAATGGCATTACTATACTTAAAAAAAACTTAAATCAGTAACAATGCAAATACTAAATCATATCAAAATCAATTTAAAGAAATACAGTTTGTCTTGGAGCAAAATCTCATCTCCTATAGATCTCTGAAACTTACAAAAACCATTTATCTGCTTCCAATACACAAATGGACAGATAAAAGATAAACATTTTTATAACAATAGGAGAAATTGGGACAGACACCTGAGTTATGGGTCCTCTACAGTTCAGTAAACCTATAAGGCACCCTCCATTCGATTTCTTTTCTTTTTTTTTTAAGATTTGTTTTATTTATTTTCTCCCCTTCTCTTCCTCCCACCCTGCTGTTTTTGCTCTCTGTGTTGTCTTTGCTTCTCATTTTCTTTGCTCTAGGATTCACCAGGTTTCAATCCTGGAGACCTCTGATTGGGAGAGAGGTTCCTTGTCAATTGTGCTACCTCAGTTCCTGGTCTCTGCTGCACTTCACCTTGACTCTCCCCTTGTCTTTCTTTTGTTGCATCATCATCTTGCTGCATGACTCACAGGGCACTGGCTTACCACGCGGGTACTTGCGTGGGCACTCATGTGGGCACTGGCTCACCATGCAGGAACTCATGCAGGCACTGGCTTGCTGCGCAGGCACAATTTCTCTTCTTCTTTTTCACCAGAAGGTCCCAGGGATCGAACATAGGTCCTCCCATATTAGGTGGAAGCTCTATCACTTCAGCCACATCGGCTCCCTCCATTCAATTTCAAAGTCTGAGAGTCATTCTTAAGACAATGGTTTCTTCTCCTTGGGGCCTTATGGGAACCCACCCTTTCCACAGGCTTGCCCAACAGCCATTTTCTTGGTTCCACCCTCGTCAAGCATCTGGGTGTCAACCAAGCTCCAGACCTCACCTTCTGAGAGCATTGGGGTGATTGCCACACCTTACCCAATCTTTGGGTTAGAGACTGACCCCCCTAGTAGAGTGAGGTGAAGGCAACATCCTCC
The DNA here is from genome assembly GCF_030445035.2 of Dasypus novemcinctus. Classification (NCBI taxonomy): domain Eukaryota; kingdom Metazoa; phylum Chordata; class Mammalia; order Cingulata; family Dasypodidae; genus Dasypus; species Dasypus novemcinctus. The sequence goes on along the minus strand of NW_026688247.1, from coordinate 152,132 downwards.
CTAACCTTTGGCATACATGTTCAACCCTCTTAGAGCAAAGAGTTTTCCACCTGGCCTTCCCTAATCCATGGGGGACAGGCCCATCCCTCTCAGACCTATGGGGCATTTACCTCAACTGCATTAATCCTTGAGGAATATGATTCACCCTCTCTGTACCCTGGGGTGGCAAAACTCTCCCTGAACATCAGGTGGGAGCACCCACCTTCTTCAACTGCTTGGGCAAACTCACACTCTTTGTACACATGGATGGGATTCCTCTCTTGGCCTAAGGTGATGTCTTAATTCTAGATCTCAGCTTCCATGGTTTTCCTCTTGAAGTTGTTTCCCCTTCAGTCTCTCCTTTCCATGTCCCTTTTATTCCAGGCTGACAGTGGTTTTGTTCAAACAGCTCTCTCAAAAAGTCTGTTGGTTTAGCATGCATGAAGCAGGGGTCCAAGCCATTAGACAGTAAGACTTTCCACAAGTCTTTCTGACATAACTGCCTCTTCAATCTTGATTTACAAGTTCCAAGTTTAGATAAGTCCTCAAATAGAGCACTTTTTTTCTGGGGACTTGATTTCCAGAGGCTTGGAATTTCCGAAATCAGTTTCTGTTTTCTTTGTGCCCAACAGTTCAGTCCTCGGCATATTTCTCTCATCTAACATTTTATAGTAAGCTGGAAGGAGAAGCCAAGCTGCATTCTCCAGATTTACTTTGGAAAGTTCTTTGGCTAAATGACCAGGCTTACCATTTTCAAATTCTTCCTTCCAAAAAACATAAGGAGTTAATTTTGCTAAGTTCTCTGCAACTTTAAAACACGGATAACGTTTCCTCCAGTTTCCAGTAATAGTTTCATTTATTTCACATCACAAAAGTCTCTTTAGCATCCATATTGCTATCAACAGTCTCTTCAAAGCCATCTAGATCTCGTCCATTAAGCATTTCGCAATTCTTCCAAGAAATATCCCTTACCCATTTATAATATCATTCCAGCATTTTTGGTAATTGCAAAAGCACTTCCCCACTCCTCAGCACCAAATTTAGTATTAGTCAGCTAATGGGGTGCTGATGCAAAATACCAGAAGTCTGTTGGCTTTTATAAATGATATTTATTTGGGGTAGGAGCTTACATATAAAGGTCATAAAGCATAAGTTACTTCCCCCACCAAAGTCTATTTTCACATGTTGGAACAAGATGGCTGCCAACAGCTGTGAGGGTTCAGGCTTCCTAGGTTCCTTTCTTCCTGGGGCTTGCTTCTCTTTCCTCTGTGTGCTTACTTCCCAGGGCTCCAGCATCAAACCCCAACATCAAAACTCCTCTGCCATCCTCTGCAGATAACTACTCTCCTTTTTAGAGATAGCTTTTGCCCTGCTACTAGGCCTTAGTAGAGACTGAATGCTTAACTATGGGCCATCAAGTTACTATGAATCCTGAGTCACCCATCATGAGCTGGATATTGTCTGACCCACCAAACCATAAAGTTGGGTGTGCACAGCAGCACTCCATAATAAAGTGGAAGTGGTGTATATGAGATAGGGCTTGAGTTTGTCCTGAAGGGCACAAGTAAGTTACATGAGGAAGTAGCCCAAATACTCATGGTCATCACCCCTGCCATTTACCTTCTCTTTCCCAGTCCACAGCTGTGATGGTTAGGCTAATGTGTCAACTCGGCCAGGTAATTGTGCCCAGCTGTTTGGTCAAGCAAGCACTGGACTAACTGTAATACAAGAACATTTATGGACTTTAGTCACCATTGACTTTACTGCAGTGGTAAATCATAGAAAGCTGATTACAATTTCATCAATCAGGGAGACTGCCATAAGGAATAACTGATGCTTTATTCAATCAGTCGAATGCCTTAAAAGAGGAAGTGATTCCAGCGTTGAATAAGAATTTCCCAGCTTGTCTTTGGACAGCCAACGTTTCCCAGAACTCGTCAAGAACCTTCGATGGACTTTCATCAGAGCCCCTGGTTGCGCCTGCCTGTGGAACCTGGATTTGTGCATCCCAATAGTCATGTGAGACTCATAAAATTGCATACTATTGACTGATATCTCTTGTTGATTCTATTTTCCTAGAGAACACTCTCTGATATACTGACCCAGAGGTCACTCCTAGTAATCCAGGCTTAAAAATAAAAATCTTTTTGAAAAAGCTTTTAAAAGCTGGTGGTCATACACTGCAGGGACTACAGAATCTAGAAAGTTAGTTCAAGAAAGTCACTTGACAAATAAACAGCAACAAGAAAATTAACAACAAACCCTGGAAAGTATGCCACAGGGGAAAAAGCAGCCGAAAGAAAATGTTCCTGATTTTGGACTTATTAGACAAAAACTTTAAATTTGCTATTATAAATATGTTGAAAGAACTAAAGGAAACTATGTCTTAAGAACTAAAGGAAAGTGTGGCAACAATATCTCAGCAAATAGAGAATATCAATGAGGACATAGAAATTGACTCAAAATAGAAATTATACAGTAACTCAAATCCAAATGAAGAAATAAAGAACACTGGTAAAGGAAAATAAACAGGCAAATATAAAAGACAGTATAGGCATATTTTTGTCTGTAACCCTTTTCCTATTAGTTATTTTTACTTTTTGTGTTTTTGTTTTTTAAATTATTTTGTTTCCTGTTAGTTTTTAAAAAACACAACTATATAAGGCAATAATTATAAAACTGTGTCAATAGACTTACAACATATAAAGATATAATTTTTATGACAATAATAGTGCAAAGAAAGGGGGAGGAAGAGAAGTATATAGGAGCAAACTTTTTGTATACTATTGAAATAGAGTCTGTATTTGTTTCCTATAGCTGATATAACAAACTACCTACCACAAGCTTAGTGGCTTAAAACAACAGAAATTTATTCTCTCTCTCCTTTGGGAGGGCACAAGTCTAAAATAAGCTTCACTGGACTGAAATTAAGGTATCAGCAGGGCTGTACTCTCTACAGAGGCTCTAGGGGAGAATACATTCCTTGTCTCTTCCAGCTTTTGGGAATTGCTGGTACTTCTTGGCTTGTGGCCACATCACTCCACTCTCTGTTTCCATGGTGACTTTGACTTTTCCTCTTCTGTCTGTGTCATATCTCCCTCTGTCTCCCTCTTATAAGGATATATGGAATAGTGTTTAGGTCCCATCTGGATAATCCAGGTTAATTTCCCCATATCAAGATCCTTAACTTAATCACATCTACAAAGTCCTTTTTAAAAAAAAATCCCTCCCCCCCTTGTGGCTTGCTTGCTGTCTGCTCTGTGTCCATTTGCTGTGTGTTCTTCTGTGTGTCTGTGTTTTTTTTATCACCACCACCACAACCCCCAGCAGCTTGCTTATTGTCTACTCTCTATGTCCATTTGCTGCACGCTTTTCTTTTTTTTAAAGATTTATTTTTATTTATTTAATTCCCCTCCCCTCCCCAGGTTGTCTGTTTTCTGTGTCTTTTTGCTGCGTCTTGTTTCTTTGTCCGCTTCTGTTGTCGTCAGCGGCACGGGAAGTGTGGGCGGCGCCATTCCTTGGCAGGCTGCTCCCTCCTTCGCGCTGGGCGGCTCTCCTTATGGGTGCACTCCTTGCGCGTGGGGCTCCCCTACGCGGGGGACACCCCTGTGTAGCACGGCACTCCTTGCGCGCATCAGCACTGCGTATGGGCCAGCTCCACACGGGTCAAGGAGGCCCGGGGCTTGAACCGCGGACCTCCCATGTGGTAGACGGACGCCCTAACCACTGGGCCAAAGTCCATTTCCTGTGTGTTTTTTTTTTCACTTGTCTCCCTTTTTGTTGCATCACCTTGCTGAGTCAGCTCTCTGTGGCACTTGTGGGCTGGGCGGCACTCTGTGGCACTTGCGGGCTGGGCGGCACTCTGTGGTGCTTGCTGGCCGGCGGCTCTCCATGTCGTGCTTGCTGGCCGGCGGCTCTCCATGTCGTGCTTGCTGGCTGGCGGCTCTCCATGTCGTGCAGGTGAGCCTGCCTTCACAAGGAGGCCCCGGGACACAAACCCAGGGCCTCCCCATATGGTAGATGGGAGCCCAACTGATTGAGCCACAGCTGCTTCCCTACAAAGTCCTTTTTATAATATGAGGTAACATTCACAAGTTCCAGGGATTAGGATGCAGATATCTTTTGGGGGGCCATTATTTAATCTGCCACAGGTGGTATTAATCTGAAATGAGGGAAGCAGATGTGGCTCAATTGGTAGAGCATCTGCCTACCATATGGGAGATCCAGGGTTCAAACCCAGGGCCTCCTGGCCTGTGTGGTGAGCTGGCCCATGCATGGCCCTGCCATAAACAAGGAGTGCTGTACCACGCAGGGGTGTTCCCCACATAGGGGAGCCCCATGCTCAAGGAGTGCACCCTGCATTGAGCCACCTGGCACAAGAAAAGTGCAGCCCACATGGGAGTGGTGCCACACACATAGGAAGCTGACATAGCAAGATGATGTAACCAAAAAGAAACACAGATTCCTGGTGCCACCGAGAATACAAGTGGACACAGAAGAACAGACAACAATGGGGGGGGGATGGGAGAGAAATAAATAAAATAAATCTTAAGAAATAAATCTGACATGAACTATTTTAAATCAAGATGATATACTCCACAGGGAAACCATTAAGAAAGTAACTAAAAACTAGTAAAAGAAATAATAAGGGAGGTGGGGCAGGATGGTATCAGAGTAAGTGCAACCATATTATCTCTCCTCCAAAAAAAACGGCTGAGTGGGGAAAAAATCCTGCCTAAGTGAGCTGTTTTTGGAAACCCACAAAACAGGAGGCTTCTAGACATCCATCTGGAGAGAATGCAACAGAAAGAGTGATTGCTCAAGGTAAAACTGGGTTTCTGAAGCTTGTGGCTGAAGCTGTGGGAAGGTTAAGCTCCTCCCCTTAGGGCAGGAAGCCATGGCATTCCCTGAATCTCACAGACCCTGTACCCACGATCACCGAACCCCTGATCCCCAAACCCCTGATCCCTGAACCCGCATTCCCCAAACCCGTGTTCCCTGAACCAGCATTCCCCGAACCCGGCACTCTGAATCCTGAACCCTGAACCCTGGCGTCCCCAGAAGCCGGCCAGTCTCAGACAAACTCCGAGAGTAGGAGGGTTCTGGTGAACAGTGCAGATGGGTCAGACGAGTAAAGGTTCAGTTTTCTGGAGCCCCTTTTTGAGCTTTGAGGAGCATACCAGCTGGCTTGAGGAGAATAAGATGAAGTGCTGATTTCTCATCTGAAACCATGGAGGCAAGAGGTGAGAGGTGAATCTGCTGAGGCAGCCTGATTTACCCAAATTCCCTGAAATAAGGGAAAATTAGTGTGAGAGAAGTTGGATGGAGTCAGGCAATTAACTAGTCCTGTGCAACACACATAAGGGAGAGAGACAGTAGGAAGTGCTTGGCAGGCTTCCAAGAGCATATTTAAGATTCCTGGTAAGGTGTGGGTGCTCTCTCTCATAGAGATGAGAGTCATTATTTTCTATGGTGAGTTGGTTCACTAGGGTCCCATTAGAATCTTGGGCTTCCTGCTGCCCTGGGAGAGAGGGAAGTGAGGAAAGGAGAAAGGGGGAAGGACAGATTCCTAATCAGTTTATTCAATTGCAAAGAGTCGATCCTGCCTTGGGAAGGGGACTCTTTTTGAGACGCTGGTCGACCCAGAAGGAAGGTTTGATTCAGTGGAGTAGTTTCAGCTTTGAATGTGTAAAAGGTCTCTGGTTCATTTCCCAGCTCCTCTTAGAGTAGTGACCCACTGGGATATTAAACATCTAGTTGGTACTTTGAGACAGTGCAAAAAAAGACATTATCCTTGAATTAGCTTCCCTTCGGTCCTTTATTTTTCAAAAAAAAAGAAAAGGATTACTTCTGTTACACGATTTAACTAAGTTTACTCACTAAAACCCACCTCAAAATCTGCAGGGAGAAAGCTGCAGGGTAATTGATTGATAAACACCAGCAGCCTGACAAACTCCACAGTGTGTGTAAGAGGAAAGTCTGGTTTGTCTTAAGGTTTGGTTGACTCCTTTCATGAGGACTTGTCTGGTTTTGTTTTGTTTTGTTTTCTTGTCTTTCCTCCCTCTTTATCCCCCCATACTTTTCTTTTCTTTTTTCTTTCTTTTTTTCTGTTAGGTACTGCTGGCTTGTTTCTTGTTTGCTGTGCTTCCACATCCTTGATTACCTCTTTTCTGTATGTATTGATTTTGGTTACCAATGCTATCTCTTTTCCTTCCTACATCTTTCTATCTTCCACCTTCTGTTATTGCTCTTACATTCCACCACTCTTTGTTTAGCCCCTAATTTTTCTGGCTTTTTATTTCTAACACTTCTATTCTGTTTTCTATATTAACTCTTTGTTATTATCCTCTCTATTCTCTTTCCCTCTCTCCTCATCATGCTGACCTTTTAATTCATACTATGTTCTTCTCCATATTCGGGTTCCCATTTGATTGTAGGTACTCCACTGTTTTATTCCTATAACTCTACACTGCTTACATGAGTTTAATATTCATTCTCCTAGGTCTTATATGGTTCTTCTGCTAACATTTACTATCAATATTACTATTATACTTTTTCTTTCCTTATCTCTTTGGCTTTCCCTGGCCCTAATCTTTCTCCTTGAAGCGAACTTAGACAACAACAAGGAAACAGAATAAGAAGAACAAAGTGTCAAAGAGAAAACTTAACACACACACAAAAGCAGGACCTAAATAAAACCCAAGACTAGATGGAGAAACCAATCAACTGAACAAACCAATCAAGATAAAATGATGACCAGACAGCAACAAAAAAATTACAAACCATACCAATAATCAGGAAGACATGGCCCAATCCAATGAAGAAACTAGAAACTAGCAAGAAGAGCAGAACATAGAACAACTAATTAAAGCTCTCCAAACAAATATCATGGACCAACTTAATGAAATGATGGAAGAGATTAAGGATATTAAACACTTGGAGAGTATACTGAAGAAATTATAAACATACACAAAAAGATAATGGATATGGTGGTGCTGAATGGCACAATCCAAGAAATCAAAAACACGCTCTCAGTAAATAATAGCAGATTTCAAGAGGCAGAGGAAAGAATTAGTGATCTGGAAGACAGTACATCTGAAATCAAACAGATAGTAGAATTGATAGATAAAAAGGTGGAAAAAATCCAGCAGGGACTTAGGGATTTGAATGACAACTCAAAACGCACAAACATATGCATTATAGGCATCCCAGAAGTAGAAGAGAAGGGAAAGGGGACAGAAGGGGTGTTGGAGGAAATAATGGCTGAAAACTTTCCAAATCTATTGAGGGAGATGAATGTACATGTCCAGTAAGCAAAATGCATCCCAAACAGTATAAATCTCAACAGGCCTACCCCAAGACATACACTTGTCAAATTATCCAATGCTCAAGACAAAGAGAAAATACTGAAGACAGCCAGAGAAAAGAGAACCATCAAATACAAGGGAATCTCAGTAAGATGAAGTGCTGATTTCTCATCTGAAACCATGAAGGCAAGAAGTCAGTGGTTTGATATAGTCAAGGTACTAAAAGGAAAAAAAAATTTCAGCCAAGAATATTCTATCCAGCAAAGCTGGCATTCAAAAATGATGGAGAGTTCAAAATATTCACAGATAAACAGAAACTAAGACAGTATGCCAATAAGAAATCTGGTCTTCTAGAAATACTAAAGGGAGTTCTACAGGAGGAAAGAAAAAACAGGAGAGACAGAGTTGGAGGAGAGTGTAATAACAAATAAAAAGACAAAAAGAAATAAAAACAACATATGACATACACAAATCCAAAGAAAATATGGCTAATATAAGTAATTCCTTGAGAGTAATAACACTGAATGTTAATGGATTAAACTCACCTGGCAAGAGACACAGATTGGTGGAATGGATAAGGAAATATGACCCATCTATATGCTGTCTACAAGAAACCCACCTTAGACCCACGGATTCAAGGAGGTTGAAAGTGAATGGCTAGAAAACAATCTTACAAGCAAACAATAACCAAAAAAGGGCAGGAGTAGCTATACTAATATCGGACAAAACAGACTTTAAATGCAAAACTATTGTGAGAGACAAAGATGGACACTACATAATAGCAAAAGTGGTAATCTCTCAAGAAGAAAGAACAATCATAAACATTTATGTACCTAACCAGGGTGCCTCAAAATATGTGAGGCAAACACTGGAAAACCTAAGTGGAGGAATAAATGCCTCTACAAATATAGTGAGGCTATTAATACACCATTATCACCGTTAGACAGAACATCTCAAAAGAGAATCAGTAAAGAAACAAAGACTGTGAATAATATATTAGAGGATCTGGACCTAATAGATACAGCAGGATATACATTCTTCTCAAGTGCACATGGATCATTCACCAAAGTAGACCACATGCTAGGCCACGGAGAAAGTCTCAATGAATTCAGAAAGATTAAAATCATACAAAATAATTTCTCTAACCACAGTGGAATGAAGCTGGAAATCTGCAATGGCCAGAGAACTAGATTAGGCACAAAGATATAGAAGTTAAGCAACACACTCTTAGACAAACAATGGGTCAAGGAGGAAGTCTCAAAAGAAATGAGTAACTATGTTGGAAATAATGAAAATGACAAGACAACATACCAAAACTTATGGGTTGCAGCAGAAGCTGTACTGAGAAGGAGATTCATAGCCATAAATTCATACATCAAAAAAGAAGAAAGAGCTAAAATCGAAGACCTAACTGCACATGTGGAGGAATTACTAAAAAAACAACAACAAACTAACCCCAAAGGAAGAAGAAAGAAAGAAATACAAAGATCAGAGCAGAACTAAATGAAATAGAAAATAAGAAAGCACTAGAAAAAATAAACAAAACAAAGAGCTGGTTCTTTGAGAAGATCAATAAAATTGACAAACCCTTAGCTAGACTAACAAGGAAAAAGAGAGAAGATGCAAATAAACAAAATAAGAAATGAGAAAGGGGATACCACCACTGACCCCACAAAAATAAAGACTATCATAAGAGGATAATTTTAAAAATTATATGCCAACAAGAAGGTCAATTTAGAGGAAATAGACAAATTCCTAGAAATATATAAGCAGCCTACACTGATGAAAGAAGAAATTGATGATCTCAACAAACCAATCACAAGTAAAGAGATAGAATCAGTCATTAAAAATCTCCCAACGAAGAAGAACCCTGGGTCAGATGGCTTCACAGGTGAATTCTATCAAACATTCCGGAAATAACTAACACCAATCTTGCTTAAACTCTTTCAAAAAATGGAAATAGAAGGAACATTGCCAACATTACCCTAATTCCAAAGCCAAACAAAGACACCAAAGCAAGGAAAATGACAGACCAATTTCTCTAATGAACCTAGATGCGAAAATACTCAACAAAATACTTGTTAATTGTATTCAACAATAAATCAAACAAATTATACACCATGACCAAGTGGGTTTCAACTCTGGTATGCAAAGATGGTTCAACATAAGAAAATCAATCAATGTAATACACAACATAAATAGATCAAAAGAAAAAAAAACATGATTTTTATCTATAATTGCAGAAAAAGCATTTGACAAAATACAGCACCCTTTCCTGATAAAAACACTGCAAAAGATAGGAATAGAAGGAAACTTTCTGAACATGATAAGGGGTATGTATATATGAAAAACCCAGAGCTAACAACATTTACAATGGTAAATCCTAAAATCTTTCCCTTTAAGATCAGGAACAAGACAAGGATTCCCAATATTACCCCTCCTATTGAACATTGTGTTAGAAGTACTTATTTGAGCCCTGAGGCAAGAACCAGATATAAAAGGCATCCAAATTGGAAAGAAGTCAAAATTTCACTGTTTGCAGATGACATGATCCTACACATAGAAATCCCTGAGAAATCTACAACAAAGCTCCTAGAACTTATAAATGAGTTCAGTGAAGTTGGTTATAAAATCAATGCACAAAAATCAGTAACATTTCTGTACACCAATAATGAGCAATCTGAGGAGGAGATCAAGAGAAAAATATCATTTACTATAGTAAATTAAAAAATCAAATACCTAGGAATAAATTTAACTAAAGATATAAAAGATTTATGCACAGAAAACTATACAACACTGTTAAAGGAAATCAAAGAAGACTTAAATAAATGGAAGAATATCCCCTGTTCATGGATAGGAAGACTAAATAGCATTAAACGTCTATCCTACCCAAACTGATCTACAGATTTAATGCAATCCCAATAAAAACTCAACCCAGCATTATTTAACAAACTGGTAAAACTAACTGTGAAATTTATCTGGAAGGGAAAGAGTCCCTGAATAGCCAAAGACATATTGAAAAAGAAAAATGAAATTGGAGGAATCACATTACCTGACTTTAGAACAAACTACAAAGCTACAGTGGTCAAAATGGCACAAGGATAGACATACTGACCAATGGAACTGAATTGAGAGTTCTGATATAGATCCTTGCATATACAGTCATCTGATATTCAACAAGGCCACCAAGCCCACTCAACTGGGATAGAATGGCCTCTTCAAGAAATGGTGCTTGGAGAACTGGATATCCATATGCAAAAGAATGAAAGAGGATTACCATCTCACACCTTATAGTAGAAAAATCAACTCAAGATTTATCAAAGACCTAAATATAAGAGCCAAGACCATAAAGGCCTTGGAAGACAATGTAGGGAAGCATTTACAGGAACTTGTAATAGGAAATGGCTTCATGAACTTCACACCCAAAGCAGGAACAGTGAAAGAAAAAATAGATAAATGGGACCTCCTCAAAATTAAAACCTTTTGTACTTCAAAGGAGTTTATCAAGAAAGTGAAAAGAGAGCCTACTCAATGGGAGAAAATATTTGGTAATCACATATCTGATAGGAGATTAATATTCAGCATATATAAAGAAATCCTATATCTTAAAAATAAAAAGACAACCCATTTTAAAAATAGGCAAGAGATTTGAACAGATGCTTCTCAAAAGAAGAAATACAAATGGCTAAAAAGTACATGAAAAGGGAAGCAGATGTGGCTCAACTGATAGAGTGTTCACCTACCACGTAGGAGGTCCAGGGTTCAGCACCCAGGGCTTCCTAGCCTGTGTGGTGAGCTGGCCCATGAGCAGTGCTGCCATGTGCAAGGAGTGCTGTGCCATAGGGGTATCCCCGACATAGGGGTGATCCATGCAGAAGGAGTGTGCCCTGCAAGGAGAGCCACCCTGCATGAAAAAAGTGCAGCCCACCCAGGAGTGGCACCACACACACACAGAGCCCATGCAGCAAGATGATACAAAAAAGACACAGATTCCCAGTGCCACCTGACAAGAATGCAAGCAGACACAGAAGAACACACAGCAAATGGACACAGAGAGCAGACAACAGGGGGAATAAGGGGAGAGAAATAAATAAAAATAAATCTTTTTTAAAAAAGCACATGAAAAAAGGCTCAACTTCATTAGCTATTAGGGAAGTGTAAATAAAAACTACAATGAGATACCATCTTACACCCATTAGACTGGCAGCTATTAAAAAAATAGAAGACTACAAGTGTTGGAGAGGATGTGGAGGAATAGGAACCCTCATCCACTGCTGGTGGGAATGTAGAAGGATCCAGCCATTCTGGAGGACAGTTTGTTGGTTCCTCAAAAAACTAGCTATAGATTTGCCATATGACCCAACAATTCCACTGCTGGGTTTATACCCAGAAGAACAGAAAACAAGGACATGAACCAAAATATACACACCAATGTTCATAGCAGCAATATTCACTGTTGCCAAAAGCTGGAATCAACACAAATGCCCATCAACAGATGAAGAGATAAACAAAATGTGGCATATGCATACAATGGAAAACTACTCAGCTGTAAGAAGGAATACAGTACTAACACATGGGATAACATGGATGAATCTTGAGGATCTTATGTTGAGTGAAGCAAGCCAGATATTGGACAAATACTACATGACCTCTCTGATATGAATTAAGCAAATTAAGCTGTCTCAGAGAGTTAGAGACAGGAAGATAGGCTTACAGGAAATAGGTGGGGAGCGGAAGGTTGTGAGCCAACGCCCACACAGGTAAAATCTATGATAAAGTGGAGGTGAGTAATTGTACTGAGAAGGGATAAGACGGGGGCATAGGGATACTATTAGGTTGGGCTTTGCAGACTTGAGGGGGGCTAGGGTTGGGAGAATGGGACACATAGTCCAAGGAATTGAGGGGAGGCATGTGGGGGAGCAAGTGAACATGGGAGATTGTCAGGTATGTGGTTGAAACTATAATGTTGAGAAAACTCTAGAAAATATGCAAGGAAGGGTTACTGGTTTATGGTGTTTGATGGGGGGCGTCTGACACAGGGCGCACCTGGAGTGTGTGAGTGCTCATCATGTCATAGTATGTTATATCTGTGGGTAGAAACCCATACAATGAGCAGGAATGTGTTATGCCCCCATCCTGGGGAGGCCTGATGTTCTCAAACAGAGGAGAGGATGTCTCTTGAGAGCATTCTTGGCTCCCAAAGGGTGAGGACAAACTGGTGTGTCAAGCCCTCAGCATTGCTGCAAGTATCTATGAACCTTGTCCTTCAAGCAGTGATGCTTGGTTGTCACTGTGGGCCCTGAGGGGAGGGGGTGAAAGGAGTAGAATAGTTGGAAGAGGGGGTAACTGGGGGGTAACTGGGGGGCAATGGAAGTGTTCTGCATGATCCTGCAATGATGGATTCAGGCCTTGTTAAATATCACCAAATATTTATAAAGGTGTATAGTCTAAAATGTAAACCATAATGTAACCAAACATTTATAAAAGTGTACAGTCTAAAATGTAAACCATATTGTAAACCATAATCAAACCATGGTTAGTAGCTATGTTTCAATATCCATATATCAGTTGCAACAAATGTAACATCCACATGCAAAAATATCATTGCTGGGGAAGGGGGAAAAGGGTTTGCTGTTGAGTATATGGGAGTTCCCTATATTCTATACGTGACTTTACTGTGACCTAAAACTTTTTTGAAGACATATATGTGTGTGTATATATATATGTATATACATATATGTATATATATGGATGTAGACACTAAGAAATGGAAGAGATTGCCTTCCAACTGTACATACAGGGCAACATCTATTACAGGGATTAAATGGCAAAATGTCAAAAAAAATTTATATTTTTCCTTTTTTAATACCTCAATTTATCTTTTACTTTATTTTAGTTTTTCTAAATTACTATTATATTTTCTATTTCTAATCTTAAACCTATCATTACCATTTCATTTTCCTTTTAATTGAATTTGGCAATATATTAGACTTCATTTTTTAAGAAGTTTTGGATCACAGAGGGGTTCAACTATGGCAGGGGAGGAGCACTGATGTGGGTGTCATTGATGGGTTTCTGGATCTGAATAATAGCACCCCATATGAATGAATTGTTTTTGCCCCTGAGATTCTGGGACTGCAATGCAAAACTTATTCCTTCTTTTGGCTTGTGGGGAACAATTGATCCTCCAGAGAAAATGCTGAGAGGTTCAGGGGTGATATTTTCACCAAGGAAAGGCCAACTGTACATCAAATTCACCCTAATTTTCCTTGGTCTTTAGCCAAAGAACCTAGCATATGTATATTTGCATGCATGTGTGTGAAGGGGGCTCAGCAGGGTAGTTCAGATGTCCATGCCTGGTGGAGTCCTCTTGAATTCATCTTTTGGTATTGGAAATGAATTGGTTCAACCAGTGGACTCCTGGGTTATGTGGATGTTAGTGCATATACCTTGCCATTCTACTGGCCATAGTCATCACTGGTATTTGAATCCTCTGTAAAGGGCCTTAGATATCTTGGCATGTGGGCCCTCCAGAGAACTATCACTATGGGCATGTGGGAACAAATTATAAGTATGGGAGTACACTGCAGCAAAGAGACAGATAAGAGGGAAGAGAAAAGAATCTAGAGGTGAACAGAACAGAAAAGGGAATGGTTCAATGGAGTGGAGAAGAGAGTAGATGGGGATCCTGGTTCATCTGAAAGGGAGCATACACCAATGCAGTAGAGAGACTGGCTCAAGACTTTGCTGAAGCTAAATTGGCATATTACTCCCCCTTTCTAATTCTGCCTCTACTTGGTACTCTGTATCAGAGTCTGTGCCCCTTACACATGTACAGGAGCTTTTGATGCAGGGATTTCTGATGTTAGAGTTTGATGCTGAAGGCCTGAGAGTCAGCACCCAGAGGAAAGAGAAGCCAGCACCAGAAAGGAAGAAACCTTGAACCCAGAGAAAAGCAAGCCCCAGGAATGTAGGAACCCAGGAAGCCTGAATCCTCGCAGATGTCAGCAGTCATCTTGCTCCAAATAGACTTTGGTGAGGGAAGTAACTTATGCTTTATGGCCTGGTATCTGTAAGCTCCTGCCCCAAATAAATGCCTTTTATAAAAGCCAACCAACTTCCGGTATTTTGCATCAGCACCCCTTTGGCTAACTAATACACTTGGGAAATGAAGTTTTGTGGACAAGGGCATCATGAGTCCTTCTAAATCTCAGGGAAACTACAGAATTGGTTTGGAGCATCCTGGGAGGAGCTGGAAGAGTTAAAATGGGTCTAGTGGAAGATGGATAGAACTGCAGTTGACAACAACCCAGGCTATAAGGTGGCACTGTGCTGAACGAGAATAGTAACATGGAAATTGAGGGACTTTAATGCTTATTTGGGAGTGAGGGAGGAGAGATTTATTTAGGGAAAATCAATTTTTCTTAAAACATAAGGGAAAGGGATCTTACTGTTAAATTTGAAATGTTATGACTTTAAAAAATAGCTGCATTATGGAAATATTAAGTAGTAAAGGAGCAGGATATATGCAACCTATTTGCAAGTGTTTAGAAAATAGGGTGAAAACTAGATAGAACAATATAACAAATGTAACAGAAAGTTAAAATTTGGTTAATGTAAATCTAGATATCTGGGTAGGGGGAATATTGGGGTTTTCTGTATTATTTTTTGTATTGTTTTTGCCACTTTCCTGTAAGTTTGAAATTATTTTTAAAACGACATTAAAAATATGAAATATAGCTGGCATGGAGTTATTTGGGTGGTGTCATCTAAGAAACGGGATTGGAAAGCATAACTGAGCAGGAAAGAGTGTGACTTCTCATATAGTGTATAATGTGACTGTGGGTAAAAAGTTAAGGTTCTGCCTTGACCATTTCAAAGGCTTCAGAGACCAGTATCAAGGAGGTATTCATAAAGACCTTGGGCAGCTGGACTGCCAGTCTTACTTTTTTCCCCCTTCCGTTTTTTGTTTGTTTGTTGTGTTTTTTTTTTTTTGACCACCAGTCTTATTTGCCTCAGACATTGGGAGGCTGGTCCAGGATGTGTGGGCAGGACTTGTCTGATATTCCCTTGATCTTCTCCCATGGAACATCCCAAGGGTACACTTCGTTCCAGGAAAAGTTGATACAAAGTGGTCAGCACAAGAAAAATTTTGAAAAACTTGCCTACTGAACTTCAAGTCTGACAAGGTATCTAGAAAGCATTAAACACAAAAAACAGACAACATGAAAATTTAAATTATTTCTCAGGTCAAAACTCACCTTAAATGAAGACAAATTACAAATGAAAAATCAAGAAAAATGCTGTGTACCACTTGATAAAGAGTTTATATTCTTAATACATATTAAAAGCAAACAACTTCCTAGTGGGAGAAATGAACAAAAACATAAATCGGCAGTTTATAGAAAATAATATACAAATGGCTAATAACATGAAAAGTTTTTCAACTTCACCAATAATTTAAAAATACAAATCAATGCATCAGTGAGAAAACATTTTCATCTAATAGAAAGGCAACAATGTAAAAGACCAATACTACCCAGTGACTTTCCAGGAAATGGAAATGAGGCAATTGTGTCCTGTTATGAAAATGTAAATTGATAAAACTTTTTCCCAGGGTCATATGACAATGCTCATTAATGCTTACAATGTATATTCTTTTTAAAGCATCAATCCTCTACTAGAAATAAATCATACAGATATATTCATACAAGTGGAAAAAGATACATGTACAAGGTTGTTCATTGCAGCATTATATTACAATAGGAATAAAAACCTAGGTTCAATGTCAATGTCCAATCAAAAGGGTTAAATCAATTAGTAAACATCCACCAAATTGAAAACTGTTGAGCCATTAAGAATTATAAAAATATAATTAATAAAAGGAAAGGAATTTCACTTGTTGACTTTGATTTCTTCACAAGGACACCTAGATGTAGGGGCCACAAGAAATGGATTCAAGCGGAAAATAACAGAGATCAACATTCCTCAATGCTCAGCTTAATAAATTATCACAAAGCAACTACACCCATTAACAGCTCAGATAACCTTCAGGCCCCCTCCAAGTCAGGACTACACTCCCCAAAGGTAACCACTTCCTGGTTTTAATCACCATAGATTTATTTTGCCTCTTTTGAACCCTGTGTAAATATAATCATACATTATATTTTCTTTTGTGTCTGGCTTCCTTGGTTATCATTGTGAGATACATTTAGGTTAAATTTGCTATAGTTTGTTAATTTTTATTGCTACATAGTATTTTTATGAATACATCACAATTTATTCACCCATTCTTCAACTGTATTGTTTCTAGATTTGCACTATTATGAACAATGCTTAATGAACATTTCTTTTACATATCTCTTAGTTCACATATGCCCACATTTCTGTTGGATATATACCTAGGAATGAAACTGTTGTGTCACAGTCTATGTATATATTCAGATTTAGTAGATAATGCCAAACAATTTTCCAAAATAGTTGTGCTAATTTACATTCCCACCAGCTATGAGAATGAGATGTGTGTATGTGTAAGAGAGTTTCCGTTGCTTACACAAAAAGTCTGCAAGGATAAATGTTAAACTTAACAGTAGCTACTTCTAGGGTATGGGATTAGGGAAGAATAGAGACTGTATAGCTTATACAGTGAAGTATTTATCCCCTTTTTTAGAACAGCATGTATTTCCTTTTTAAAAAGGTAATATTTTAAAATATATTATTTATTTTTTAAGACATAGTTTACATAAAATGTTACATAAAAAATATAAAGGAATTCCCATATGCCCCAATCCCCCCATCTCCCACTTTTCCCCACATTAACAATTTCTTTCATTAGTGTGGTACAGTCGTTGCAACTGATGAACATTTTGGAGCATTGCCACTAAGCATGGATTATAGTCTACATTGTAGTTTACACTCTCTCCCACTCAATTCTGTAGGTTATGGCAGGATATATAATGGCATGTATCTGTTGTTGCAATGTTATTCAGCACAATTCCAAGTCCCCAAAATACCCCCCTATTACACCTTTTCCCCTCTCCCTGCCTTCAGCACCCCTAGTGGCCACTGTCTCCAGATCAATGATATAATTTCTTCCACTGCTAGAATCACAATAAGTCTATAGTAGAATACTAGTAAGTCTACTGTAGTCCATATTTTATTCCCCAAGCCTGAGGATTTTGGTATGGTAATGCCCACTCCACCTCTAATTGAGAGGGGGCTTTGATCCCATATGGCAGATGGATGGGACTCTCTTACTTGCAGTTGTAGACTCTCTTTATTCCTTGGTATGGTGGTTGTCCATCATCACCTCCTTGTTAATTGTCCTGGGTGAGGCCCATGAACTAGAGAATAGGTGTTGCAACACCGCTGAGGCTCAGGACCCAGCTGGCACATGGACAGCCCAAAGATTCAAGTCTGTTGGACATACACCTACCAACTCCAGCAAAAACAGTATTTTAAAAGTATGGTCGGGAAGCAAATGTGGCTCAAATGACAGAGCTTCTGCCTACCACACAGCTTTGATCTCTGGGGCCTCCTGGTGAAAAAGAAAAAGAGAAAGGGTGCCCGTGCAGCGAGCCAGTGTCCACACAAGTAAGTCACACAACAAGATGATGACACATCAAAAGAGACACAAGGGGGGAAACGGACTTTGGCCCAGTGGTTAGGGCGTCCATCTACCATATGGGAGGACCGCGGTTCAAACCCCGGGCCTCCTTGACCCGTGTGGAGCTGGCCACGCGCAGTGCTGATGCGCGCAAGGAGTGCCGTGCCACGCAAGGGTGTCCCCCGCGTGCAGGAGCCCCACGCGCAAGGAGTGCGCCCGTGAGGAAAGCCGCCCAGCGTGAAAAGAAAGAGCAGCCTGCCAAGGAATGGCGCCGCCCACACTTCCCGTGCCGCTGAGGACAACAGAAGCGGACAAAGAAACAAGACACAGCAAATAGACACCAAGAACAGACAACCAGGGGAGGGGGGGAATTAAATAGATAAATAAATCTTTAAAAAAAAACAAAAAAACAAAAAAACAAAAGAGACACAAGGGTAGAGTCAAGGTGAAGCACAGCAGAAACCAGGAACTGAGGTGGCACAATTGACATGGAACCTCTCTCCACATTAGGGGTTTCCAGGATTGAATCCCGGTAAACAAAGGAGAGAAAACAAGAAGACAATCTATTATAGTTAGAAACTATGATAGATTCTTCTATACCAGACTAATAGAAATGGAATAGGGTAGAATTTGGGGCTTAAATTTATAAGAAGAAGAGATTTCACTTATTGATTTCTCTGTGAGAATGCCTAAGTGTATGGGCCACAAGATCTGGATTCAGGCAGAAAATAATAGGCCCTAATTTGGCCTCAGATCTAAGCTTAAACTATAACTTAGTACTGGAGTACTTATGTTTTGTCCATATAATGGAACTGAAATTCAGTTTCTACTTGATCGGTTTTGGGGGAGTGCTCCATTATCAGAACTGGAGAGGAGATGGGAAGGGAAGTGAGGATGGGAGCATCCAAAGTCTCCAACAACACCATCACAAAGGGGTACATTTGTATGACATTTTTGGAAAGGAAATTTGGCAATATTTATCAATGTTCTAAATGTGCACACTCTTTCACTTAGCAATTTCACTTCTAGGAATTATCTTACAATAACACACACAGATGTGCAAAGATAGGGATAATTTTATTGGAATATTATTAATACTAAAAACTGGAAATGATTTAAATATTCATCAGGAGAAAACTGGTAAAATTATGGTTCATCCAACTTATACTATTAAGATTCTTCTGATTGCAAGCTAAAGAGAAAGAGTCTGAGCAGTTTTGACAAAAAGAAAGGGGGGATATACTGGAAATATACTGTATTTCATGGAAAGGAAGGAAAAGTTGAAGAATTAATAATCAGGAATGTAAGGAATCAGGGCAGTTTCAGAGAATGAGGGAGTTGTCCTATTTACTTCATATAACTGTACTCTGTGTGTGTCTAATAGGAAGGACACGTTTATAGTTGTAAACTTTGCTTTGTAGCAATATTACCCAAAACTTCATGGCTTAAAACAACAAACAGGGAAGCAGATTTGGCTCAACAGATAGAGCATCCAACTACCACACAGGAGGTCCAGGGTTCAAACCCAGGGCCTCCTGACCCATGTGGTGAAGCTGGCCCATATGCAGTGCTGATGCGCACAAGGAGTCCATGCCACACAGGGGTGTCCCCTGCGTAGGGGAGCCCCACGCACAAGGAGTGCGCCCCATAAGGAAAGCCGCCCCATGTGAAAAAAGTGCAGCCTACTCAGGAGTGACACCATATACACGGAGAGCTGACTCAGCAAGTTGACACAACAAAAAAGACACACAGATTCCCAGTGCTGCTGACAAGAATACAAGCAGACACAGAAGAACACACAATGAAAGGGCACAGAGAGCAGACAATTGGGATGTGGGAGAAGGGGAGAGAAATAAAAACAAAAACAAAAACACATTTGTTTCAGTTTCTGTAGGTCAGGAATTCAGAAGGGTCTTGGCTGAGTGGTTTCTCAGTATCTCTCATGAGATTGCAATTTAGATGTCAACTGGAACTGCAGTCATTTTAAGACTGGACTGGGGCTAGAGAATCCACTGTCAAGACTGCTCACTCACATGACTATTTGCAGAAGTCCTCAGTTTCTCTCTAGCTGTTGGCTGGGGACCTAATTCCTCAATATATGGAATGCTCCAAAGGGCTGCCTGAGTGTCTTTACAACATGACAGCTGGCTTCCCCCACAACGAGTGATCCAATAGAGAACAAGGCAAACGATATAATGTATTTTTGTACATTAGCTACAGAAGTGACATACTATCACTACAATAATATTCTACTGGTCACACAGACCAACCTGGTACAGGGTAGGAGGGGACCCCACAGGAGAGAAAATGCCAGGAGTCAGGGATCATTGGAAGCCAACTTGGAGGCTATCTACCACACATAGCCTCCTGGGAGGGGAAAGAGGTGGTTTGGGACAAGGCAGGAAAGGAAGCTTTTCACTATATATATATATATATATATATATATATATATATATAAAGATTTATTTATTTATTTCTCTCCCCTTCTCCCACACCCACATCGGTTGTCTGTTCTCTGTGTCTATTTGCTGCGTCTTCTTTGTCTGCTTCTGTTGTTATCAGTGGCACAGGAATCTGTGTTTCTTTTTGTTGTGTCATCTTGTTGTGTCAGTTCTCTGTGTGTGCAGCACCATTCCTGGGCAGGCTGCACTTTCTTTCGTACGGGCGGCTCTCCTTACTGGGCACAATCCTTGCGCGTGGGGCTCCCCTACGCAGGGGACACCCCTGCCTGGCATGGCATTCCTTGCGTGCATCAGCACTGCGCAAGGGCAGCTCCACACGGGTCAAGGAGGCCCAGGGTTTGAACCAAGGACCTCCCATGTGGTAGACGGATGCCCTAACCCCTGGGCCAAGTCCGCTGCCCTGTATATGTTTTTGTACTGTTTGATTATTGAGCCATGTTGAATGTACTGCCTATTTAACAGAGTAAAGAAAAAAATTCTTTTGCCATTTCTCTATGATTTAGACTGATGGTTTTCAAATTTAGTGTTTATTAAAAGCACCTGAAAGAGAAGGGAAAATGGCAGCAGAGTAAAGTGCTCCAAGAGTCAGCTCATCCTACAGTGTAGTTAGTAATACTCAGAGCTATCTAAAGAGCCTGTTTGGGGGGCCCAGGGGACCAAAAGAGCTTCCTGCAACATCCTTGGAAGAATGGAAGGAGAAGACTGTCCATCTGCAGTGAAGATTTGTGAATAGAGCACTCCATGCCATGGAGGCTGGTGCCCATCCCCTGCTGACAGCACAAGCTGCCTTGGAAGCTATTCCCTGGCTGGAGTTGGAAGCTACATTTCCCCAAAACAGGGGAGGAAGAGATAGTCAGACACCGACTCCAGTTACTAATTAGTAAATTCAGTTGGCTAAATTTAATTCTAAGAACAGATAAAGTTTGAAGCTGTCCAAGTCAGGAAGATGTCTGTAGCCTCCATTTTTAACTCCACCCTAGGCATGAGATAACATGGGCCTGATTGAAAATCATGGTGATGGCAGCAACCAGCTTCTTTCCACCCAAGTCAGACTGCTGCCATAGTATGGGCTCAGCAGGAAGGAAGGGTAGGTGGGCAAGGCCTTGCACCAGTCCTTCCAGGCAATTGGGATTGGTTTCTGCCCACACGGACTAGATTGTTAAGCACCTATGGCCCCATCCCAGCCTCCCAAAAGTCAGGAGAGGGGAAGTGTTTCCTCAGCTGCTCTGGGCAACTGCAGGCACTTTCAACTCACACAGAATAGATTTGTTTGGTACTCCTGTGGTTCTATCCCCACACCTGACAGGGCAAGATGGACAGAGCTCCCTCAACCTCTCCAGGCAACTGCAGCCACTTTCAGCCCACATGGACTACACTATTTGACACATCTCTGGCTCCATCTCTGCCCCCACAGGGAGGAGAAAGGATAGTGTTCCCTCAGCCTCTCCAGGCAACTGCAGTTGCTTTCAGCGCACATGGACTAGATAAGTGGCACACCAATGGTGCCATCCCCACCCCTGACAGGGCAGGAGGAGGGACAGTGCTCTGTCACCCTCCCCAGGCAACTGCAGTCCCTTCTGGACTCCATGGACTAGATGGTGGACACTCCTGAGTTTCCCCTACCCTGGCAGGCGGGGAAGGGGGCTGGTGCTATATCAGTCTACCTGGGCAGCTATGGTCAGATTTGACCTGCACAGCTTAGATTGCTGCCCATGCCTGTGGCTCTGTCCCCGCCCCAGGCAGGGGAGGAAGGGGTGTGGAGCTTCATTAGTCTCTCAGGGCAACTACAGGTGGTCTTGGCCTGCATGGTCTGGATTATTGCACAAGACTGTGGTTCTGTCCCTACCTCTGGCAGGGGAAAAAGGTGGGAGAGGTTTCATTGGTTCCTGTGTGTATTAGCCAAAGAGGGGTGCTGATGCAAAGTATAAGAAATCTGTTGGCTTTTATAAAGGATATTTATTTGGGATAGAAGCTTAAAGAGTCCAACTCTAGGTTACTTCCTCACCAAAGTCTGGTGCCATGTGTTGAAGCAAGATGGTTGCCGATCTCTGTGTGTGTTCAGCCTTCCTCTTTCTCTTAAAGCTCTGTTGGCCTAGCTTCTCCTGATCCTAGCTATAGGCTGGAAGCCTAATTTCTTTATGGGCCTTCACAGCTGCTCTCAGGCTGTGGTCTCTTCATCTGCAAACTGTCAGGTGAATGGCTCAGCTCTCTCCAAGGCTTTAGTGTTTTTGCCTTCTCTTTTCTGTCACCAAGGCAGGACTGAAATTACCAAGTTCTCTCCTCTTCCATGTCTATGGAGCTCTCTTTCTTCCAGTGCCTTCTACTGCATCTCCTTGAGTGTGTACCCATTTATATAGCTCACCAAGGGTGCGGGAACTTAAACTGAGTTACACACTACTGACTTGGTTGAATCAAAGCCCTAATCTTGATTTAATCAAGTAAATGTAAATCCTTTGAATTTAATATAATCAAAGGGTATTATGCCCAGAGGAACAGACCAGTTTACAAACATAATATCTTTTTTTGGAATTCATAAATGACATCAAACTGCTACATTGGGCCAACGCAGGCAGTTTCAGCCTCCATAGCTTACAGTATCAACTGCATCCTCAGCTACTATCATGCAACCAGAAAGGGAAAATGGGAAAGAAACAGATGAAAAAGAGATGAAAAACTTCATATTGGCAAAACATGAACCATTATAAATTTCAAATTAAGTTGAACCATGTATCAAAGAGGGACTTTGGCAAAAGAGGACAAAGTCAATAAAATAGAAGGCCCTAGACTAAAGAGAAACTGTGCCCGGAATAAATACATCTAGTAAGCCAGATGCCAAGACGCCAACAAAAAATTACTAAGAAACAGGAAGATATGGTCCAGTCAAAGGAACAAGCTAAGCCTCCAGAAGACATAAAGAAGTTGAGAATACTAATCATAGATGTTCAAACAAATATCCTTGATAAATTCAATGTGATGGTTAAAGAGATTAAGGATAGTAAGAAGATATGGGGTGAGCACAAAGAAGAATTTGAAAACATTTTTACACAGAAAAAAAAGTGATCTTATGGAAATGAAAGGCACAATAAATGAAATTAAAAATACACTAGAAAAAAAATACACTGGAGGCATATGACAGCAGATTTGAAGAGGAAGAAAAAAGCATTAGGGAGCTTGAAGACATGGCCTCCAAAAGCGAACATACAAAAGAACAAAGAACAGAATGGGAAAAAAATGAACAAGGTCTCGGAACTAAATGACAGCAAGAGATATACAAACAAGAGCTATACATATCATGGGTGTCCCAAAGGAGGAGAGAAGGGAAAAGGGGAAAAAGGAATATTTTAAGAAATAATGGTAGAAAATTCCCCAACCCTACTGAAGGACATAGATATCTATGTCCAAGAAGCACAATGTACTCCCATCAAAATAAATCCCAACAGACCTAATCCAAGACAAATGCTAATGAGAATGTCAAATGCCAAAGACAAAGAGAGAATCCTGAAAGCAGCAAAGAAAAGCAATGTATCACATACAAGGGATGCCCAATAAAATAAGTGCTGATTTCTCATCAGACACCATAGCGGCAAGAAGGCAGTGGTATGATATATTTAAGATATTGTAAAAGAAAAAGTGCCAGCGGAGAAGTTTATATCTAGTAAGCTTCTCTTTCAAAAATGAGGGTAAGGGAGGTGGGGCAAGATGGTGGCAAAGAAAGGAGCTGCAAGAGTCAGCTTGTCCTACAGGGTAATTAGTACTCATCCAAAGTTATCTAAATCATCTATTTGGGGGCCCCAGGAGACAAGAGCATTCTGCAATATCTTTGAAACAATGGGAGAAGGAGACTGCCCACCTGCAGTGGAGATTTGTGAATAAAGGACTCCACTCTGGAGGGGTAGTATGTGGAAGTAAATTGAAAGGAAACTAGAGAAGAATCTAGGGGATATATAACAAAATGGTTTCAATGGTTGATGAAAATTGTAGTTAATACTATTAATATAAGAATGCTCTTCTTTTACAAAGTGTTAAGAATATGGTGATACACAGGAAAATTACAACTAATCTAACTTGTGGATAGGAGTTAACAGTAATACAGTAATATTTAACAGCAATGACAAGAAGATAATTTTTCAGTACTAAGGGGCAACAATAGGAGTGTTTAAGGGATTATGGTATTTTTCCTTTTGGAGTAATGAAAGTGTTCTAAAATTGACTGAGGTGATAACAGCACAGTTCTGTGATGAATATGAGAGCCAGTGAGTGTATACTCTGAATGGATCATATAAAGCATGGGACTGTATAACATGGAATCCAGTGGTGGATGATGCACTATGATTAACAGGACAAATATGAGAATGTTTTCTCCTGAATGATAACAAATATATTATACTAATATCAGGTGTTAATAATCGGATGAGGCGGGGGACTTGGCCCAGTAGTTAGGGCATAGGGGGCACGGGTATCTGTGTTTCTTTTTTTGTTGCGTCATCTTATGTCAGCTCTCCGTGTGTGCAGCACCATTCCTGGGCAGGCTGCACTTTCTTTCGCGCTGGGCGGCTCTCCTTACAGGGGCGCACTCCTTGCGCGTGGGGCTTCCCTACGCGGGGGACACCTCTGTGTGGCAGGGTACTCCTTGTGCGCATCAGCACTGCGCATGGGCCAGCTCCACAAGGGTCAAGGAGGCCGGGGGGTTTGAATCCCGGACCTCCCATGTGGTAGGCAGACGCCCTAACCACTGGGCCAAGTTCGCGGCCAGTAGTAATATTTTGACACTCTTTCATAGTTTGTAATAAAAGTGTCACAACAATGCAAAGTGTTGGTGGTGGGGAAATGTATGGGAGCCTTGTATGATGACATGCATGTTTTTGTAAATTCACCAATTTTACTATACAATTATTGCTTATGTATGTTCATGTATGAATCAAAAGAGTGGGCTGGTAACCAAACTGTGACCCCTAGGCAGAGGGAGGAAGAACCAACCAATAGGATAGGAGATCTTTAGCCAACAGGATAAGAAATTTTCAGTCAATAAAAATCTTTACCCTAATTAATAATCAGCCAATCAATGCTTCCCAGTTAGCATACCCCGTTATCATAAAATGCTAATTTAGTTTCCAAACCCTAGGCAATTAGAGTATGGCAATTTAAGGCTCCATCCCCAGGGCAGCTGAACAGTGAACCTATATATAGCGCAGCCCCAAAACCCAGAGCAGCTTCCATCCTCCACCAGACCAGACTAACACCCGAGCTGCAACATTGAGCCGAGCTGAAACACTGATATACACACCTCCATCTTTGCCCTGGGTGTGCTTCCATCGTCGTCTCAACCAGGCTTGAGCCACAACACTGAGCTGTAACCAAATAAGCGTCTGGTCACTGTACTGAGGTCATGTTCTTCATTTTGAAGTGCATCTGAACTGAGGAACAAAAGTGGCGATAACATGAATGATACACTTCAATGTTTCATTAAAAAATATACCAACTCAAGCGTCCATCAACAAATGAATGGATAAACAAAATGTTGTATATACATACAATGGAATTTTACTCAGCCATAAAAAAGAATGAAATTCTGATACACACCACAACATGGATGATCCTTAAAAAAATCAGTGAAATAAGCCAGACATAAAAGGACAAATATTATATGGCTTCATGTATGTGAAATGCCTAGAATTCATAGAGCCAAAAAGTAGACCAGATCCTATCACAGGCTGGGGTGGTAGGGAGGGTGAGGGGGAGAATGAGAAATCGTTTAATGGGCTCAATTTTTGTTTGGGGTGATGAAGCAGTTTTGGTAATGCTTGGTGATGATGGCAACATAATTGTGAATATAATTAATATCACTGAGTTGTACACATGAAAATGGCTAAAATGGTGAAGTTTGTGTTGAATATATGTTACCACAATAATTAAAAAAGATGATTCTAAGTGGAACTTGGTGACTTTTTGTATTCCAAAGATAAAAAAAGGAAAATTAAGTTTCTACGCTTTCTTATGTGCAATACTAGATGCAAAACAACAAAACCGCTTAGAGTTTTAGGGGAAAAGAATCATGATTCTAAAACTAAAGTGGCAATTTACCATGGCAGTCAGAAACATTAGGGGGCTGATTTCCAACTAATTTCAAGCAACCACAACAAACAAGGAGAGAGGGAGAAAAAAAAGGCTCAACCCAACAATCGAATCACATCAGTGAAATCCCTTAAACCTCCACCACCTCCCTCTTTTCTTTCTCTAAGATCTTAGCTTGCAGGCCTGTTCCACACCCACTCATCACAATCAGGGTGAAACCTGCAGCAGAATTCTGCAGCCTTGGTGTGGGAGGCCCAGCTCAGGGAGAAACTGAACAGCTCAGCAACTGACATAATTTTGAGGGGGCATAAACTAGCAACAGATTTTTTTTTTAACTTAGTACCGTAGTATAATGAAAAATAAATCACAATAAAAGCACAAAAAGGGGAGTATAATGTAATAGTCAGGGTCCTCTAGAAAAAAAATACCACAGAACCAATAGAATATATATAGAGAGAGATTTATTTTAAGGAATTCACTCATTCAAATGTGGGGGTTGGCAAGTGAAATTCATAGGGCAGCCTGGAAACTCAGGCAGGAGTTGTTTGTTTAAGGTACCTGGGCTAGGGACTGAACCCAGGACTTGTATGTGGGAAGCTGGAGCTCAACCACTGAGCCACATCAGCCTGAGTTGGCCTTTTCGTTTGTTTGCTTGTTTGTTTTTTTGTTTTTTAGGAGGTACCAGGGACATATGTGAAGCAGGTGCTCAACTGCTTGAGCCACATCTGCTCCAGGCTCCATCAGATGGCTCCCTTGTCTGTTTGCTTGTTGTTTTCACTCATCTGCTCATTTTTGTGGGTTTTTTTGCTCATTGTCTGCTTGTTTTTTTTTCTTTAGGAGGCACCAGGAACCAAACCTGGGACTTCCCATGTGGGAGGCAGATACTCAACTGTTTGAGCCATATCTGCTCCATGCTCATTTGTTTTTGCTCATTGTCTGCTAGCTTGTTTTGTTTTTATAATTTAATTCTACTTATTTCCCCTACCCCAGATGGCTCCTTCATCTGTTTGCTCATTGTTTTCACTCATTGTCTGCTTGTTGGTTTTTTTTGCTTGTTGTCTGCTTGCTGTTTGTTTTTGTCTTCTTTAGGAGGCACTGGGAACCAAACTTGGGACCTCCCATGTGGGAGGCAAGTGCTCAACTGTGTAAGACACATCTGCTTCCCCCAAGGAGGAGTTTTATTCTGCCATATATATTTTTAAAATTTTATTTATGGGGAGTGGATATATCTCAAGTGGTTGAGTGCCTGTTTCCCATGTACAATCCCTGGTAATTTCTAAAAATGAAACAAAACAAAAAACCAATTCAGGGGAAGCAGACTTGGCCCAGTAGTTAGGGTGTCCGTCTACCACATGGGAGGTCCGCAGTTCAAACCCTAGGCCTCCCTGACCCGTGTGGAGCTGGCCCATGCGCAGTGCTCATGCACGCAAGGAGTGCCCTGCCATACAGGGGTGACCCCCCTCATAGGGGAGCCCCACGTGCAAGGAGTGCGCCCCATAAGGAGAGCCACCCACTGTGAAAGGAAGTGCAGCCTGCCTAAGAATGGTGCCGCCCACATGGAAAGCTGACACAAGATGACACAATAAAAAGAAACACAGAAACAGATTTCCATGCCACTGACAACAACAGAAGTGGACAAAGAAGACACAGCAAATAGACACAGAGAACAGACAACCAGGGTGGGGGCAGCAGGAGAAGGGGAGAGAAATAAATCAATAAATCTTTGAAAAAACAAAACCAAAACCAACTCTGAGTACTAGTGTAGCTTAGTGTTTGAGCCCCATCTCCCACATACAAGGTCCTGGGTTCAACCCCTGACCCCAGCACCCCAAAAATTTATTTATTTATTCATTTATTTATTTATTGTGCTGCAATATACATAACATAAAAATCACTTTAACCATTTTAAGTGGACAATTCTTTGATACTGAGTACATTGACATCACTTATGCAACTTTCACCACTATCTACTTTGACTGTTTTTACCACCCCAAACCAAAACTAATACTCATTTTGTAATAACTCCCTATTCCCCTCTCTCCCCACACCTAGTAACCGTTATTCTGCTTTCTATCTCTATTAATTACATGTTCTATGTATTTCATATAATAGAAGTTATATTTTTCCTTTTTTGTCTGGCTTGTTTCACTCAATGTGATGTCTTCAAGGTTCATCCACAGTGAAGCACGTACCAGCACTTTGTTCTACAGCTGAATAATATAATATTCCATTGTACGGATATATCACATTTTGTTTATCCATTCATCTGTACTCTGCAGCTCCAATATTTCTGTTCGGTTTCTTTTTATAATTTCCATCTCTTTATCTTGTTGAGACGTTTCCCTAATTTCCTTTAGTTATTATTATTTTTAGTATGGTCTCTTTGAGCTCATTGAACATATTTAAGACAGTTGATTTAAAATCTTTGACCAATAGCTCCAATGAACGAGCTTCCTCAAAAATGGTTTCTGGCAAATTCTTTTTTTCCTGTGAATGGGCCATATAATTTCTGTTTCTTTGTGTCTGTTGAACTGTTTTGTTGAGAACTGGACATTCTAAGCATTTGTAGCAGTTTAGTATTATTGATGAATTCCAAAAAGAAATATTGGATTGTTTGTAAACTGTTTGTAAACTTTTCCTCTGGACATATTAGATTATATTGGATTCATATGTTTAGTTGATTAAGTAATTATGTAAATTATATAATTTGTTCCAGTAGGGTGGGGACTCACAGATAAAAGGCATGGCAAAGGACAGAGTCAAGGGTTTTTGATGTTGGAGTTTGATGCTGAAGCCTTAAGCTGGAGTCCCGTGAAGTAAGCTCACAGAGGAAAGAGAAGCCAGCCCTAGGAAGAAAGGAACCTTGAACCCAGAGGAAGCAAGATCCTGGAAGGGAGGAACCCAGGAAGCCTGAACGTTCGCAGACGTTGGCAGCCATCTTTCTCCAACACATGGCAAAAGACTTTGGTGAGGGAAGTAACTTAAGCTTTATGGCCTAGTAACTGTAAGCGCCTATCTCAAATAAATACCCTTTATAAAAACCAACAAATTTCTGGTATTTTGCTTCAGCACCCCTTTGGCTCACTAAAACAGCATTATTTTGTTATAAGTGTAGAAATCTAGTTCTTCAACTCCTCTGGGATTGCTGGGTTTTTGTTGTTGTTGCTGCTGCTCTTGTTGCTTTTGAGGGCTGAAGCCATCAATTTGTGACTTTTCCAAACTATTTTGTTCTTAATTGGGGAATGGAAAGAGAAAGAGAAAAAAAGTAGGTACTTCCTCTTTAATACTCTTTTGCCACTTTCATAGGGAGTTAGAACAATGTGTACCCTCCAGCCCACCCCTAGCAGTATGAAGTAGCTGCTCAAAAGCTGGATCAGCAATCAGACCATATACACGCCCCAGACTTTGGAAGACTAGGTCGCTTATAGCTCACCCTGGCACCAGGAACCAGGGTTATAATCTCCACTGCTGCATGCCATGTGGTTGATGGGGCATGGTAGGTGCAATTCACCAATATTTACCATAATTTACCAGCCTTTTCCTCCAGCTCTTCCCTGGATACTACACAGGCTCCACTTGATTCCACTACACTTCCCGAGTTTCAAAATAGTTAATTCAGACAGTTCCTGCCAATTCAACAGTTGTTTTGGTATGGACTAACTCCTGGAGCTTCCTATTCCACCATTTTCCCACCGTTCTTTTTATGCTGTAGTCTTGAGGTAGAATTTCTTCTTCTTGGGAAACTTCTGTTTTTGCTCTTAAGGCCTTCAGCTGACTGTATGAGGCCCACCCACAACACTGCTTGAGAGTCCTCACAATATGGTGTCTGGCTTCCTTAGAGTGAACAATTCAAGAGAGAAAGCACCAAGTGGAAGCTATATCTTTTTTTTATGGTCTACCTTTGTTTTTTGTTTTTTATTTATTTATTTATTTATTTATTTATTTATTTCTCTCCCTTTTGCTCCCCCTCCCCTGCCCCAGTTGTCTGTTCTCTGTGTTCATTTGCTGCATGTTCTTATTTGTCCGCTTCTGTTGTTATCAGCGGCACGGGAATCTGTGTCTCTTTGTTGTTGTATCATCTTGCTGCGTCAGCTCTCCATGTGTGCGGTACCATTCCTGGGCAGGCTGAACTTCTTTCACGCTGGGCAGCTCTCCTTATGGGGTGCACTCCTTGCGCGTGGGGCTCCCCTACATGGGGGACACCCCTACATGGCAGGGCACTCCTTGCATGCATCAGCACTGCGCATGGGCCAGCTCCACATGGGTCAAGGAGGCCCAGGGTTTGAACCCCGGACCTCTCATGTGGTAGACAGATGCCCCTATCCACTGGGCCAAGTCCGTTTCCCTATGGTCTACCTTTGGAAGTCACATTCTGCCAAATTCTGTTAGGTGCAAGTCACTTAATGTGATGCCTTTCAAGAGGAGGGGAATTAAGATCCACAGGGGAGGAGTGACAAAGAATTTGAAAATCACCACAAATCACCAGCCAGGATATGACTATCATGACTTGCTTAACTAATAAGGGCCCATTCCTTATCTTGTGCTTAGTTCCCAGAATCCATTTCTACTAGAAAATGGAGAAAGGGTAGAATGGATGTAGGGAAGTTAAGTCATAATGTCCAATTAAAATTGTGCATAGGAAGATTTTCATAGTGATAGGAGGTACAATCCACCAACAACATGTAACACTCATGAACTTTCATTAATTGAACATGGGAGTATTCATTTATTCAATAAATATCTCTGAGCACCTTCCATATTATAGTAAGCATTTTCCAAGTACTGGGAAGATAATGAATAAGAACAGAAATATCCCTACCTAGAGCTTACATTCTCATGGGGGAACATCTTGTAAACAAGTAGATGGTGAAATAAACAATTAGATCTATTTTTAAACTATTATAAATTATGATGTTTTATGCTGGAAACAAACAAAAACAGAGCTGAGGTAGATAACAACATAGAGGCTCCCTTCTAGACAAGTCATCAGAGAAGGCCTTTTTGAGGAGGTAACACTGAAATGAAAAGCAATGGATGAGGAGAAGGGGCTACGCAAAAGGTTAAGGGTGTAGCAGGCAGAGATTCAGCACGGGCTCTGAAGCAGGAGAGATTTTGACATAGCAGAACTGAAAAAAGACCAGTTTGGCTGAAGGACAGTGTGCAAGAAGGAGAGGGGACACCAGATTAGGTTGGAGAATAAGAGAGGAGACAGAATTTATTCAAAGGGCAATAGGAAACCTAGTAGGGTTTTAAACAAAGGACAGACATAATGTAAACTGCATTTATAAAAATTAAATTTCATTTTTAGCAATACATGCACATAGTTTTAAAAGTTTAAAAGTAATAATAGTATTACAATCCCAACCTTCCCTAACTACCAGAGCTACACTATAAATGCAACCACTTTAAATTCATTTAGCTGTTTCTTCTGGAAATTATACCTAAATTCCTAAATATTGATATTATTGATTCATCAATATTAAACATTATCTTTTTGACTTCTCATTAGATGAGGACATAACTCTCTTATATACTCATATAATTACTTATTCTAAACTATTAATAAATTAGTTGCTCTCTATGTCCAATAAACTATGAACTTGGGACTACTGTTCATTTTCATTTTAGAGAATCCTTTTGCTTCTTTCTTGTTCCTTCTCTTTCCTTTCCCTTCCCTTCTCCTTTCTTTTTCCTTCTCTTTCCTTTACTTTTTTTCTCTCTTTCTTTCTTCTTTCTTTTCTTTTCCCTCCTTCTCTCTCTTCCTTCCTTTCTAATCCTGTTTTTCAGCTATCATGTCATCTTAACCTGGCTTACTTCTTTGATTTAGTGGGACATATTCTCTAGGAGCTTCTTGAGAAAACGTGTTCAAGAGGTAAAGTTTTTGAGATTATATACCTGAAAATGTTGTTATTATATCCTTACACTTGATTTGTAGTTTGACTGATAGAATTTGATATTGAAAATAATTTCTAGCCGAAGTTTGAAGGCCTATTCTCTAGATACCAATGTCTCTGTGGTATTTGATGTAATTCTGATTTTTTATTTTTTTTCCTGAAAATTTATTTATTTCTCTCCCCTTCCCCACCACCCCAGTTGTCTGCTCTCTGTGTCCATTTGCTATGTGTTCTTCTGTGTCCACTTGTGTCAAGGGCACCCGGAATCTGAGCCTTGTTTTGTTGCATTATCTTGCTGTGTCAGTTCTCCATGCGTGTGGTGCCATTCCTGGGCAGGTTGCACTTTTCTCGCGCTGGGTGGCTCTTCTTATGGGGCGCGCTCCTTGCACATGGGGCTCCCCTACACAGGGGACACCCCTGTGTGGCACAGCACTCCTTGCACGCATCAGCACTGTGCGTGGGCCAGCTCATCACATGGGTCAGGAGGCCCTGGGTTTGAACCTTGGACCTCCCATGTGATAGGCGGAAGCCCTGTCTTTTGGGCCAAATCCACTTCCCTGATTCTTTTTTATGACCTGTTTATCTCACTGAAAGTTTAGGACTATTTATCCTTAATTATGAATGTTTTTGATGATGCATTTTCTATGAGTCTTTTCTTTTTCTTCCTAGTGCTAGGCACTTTGTGGCACTTTAAACTTAGAAAACCACAATACTATCCTTCAGTCCTAGGAAAATGAATTCTTTTATAATTCCCTACCCTCTATTTTCTCTGTTTTCCTTCTAAAATTCTCTCTAGTAAGTTGGGTGTCCCCTTATTAGTCAGAAATTTTGCATATGCAAAGGACAGAACTAGTCTCCAAACTACAGAGGAAGAAGAAGAAAATGTTGGCTCACAAAATTTAAGAGTCTTAGGATAGAGTGAATTTCAAGGCTTCAGACCAGGATCAGCCCTTGTATTAGTCAGCCAAAGGGGTGCTGATGTGAAATATCAGAAATTGATTGGTTTTTATAAAGGGTATTTATTTGGGGTAGGAGCTTACAGATACTAGACCATACAGTATAAGTTACTTCCCTCACCAAAGTCTATTTTCACATGTTGGAGCAAGATGGCTGCCGGCAGCCGTAGGGGTTCAGGCTTCCTGGGTTTCTCCCTTCCACAGTCTTGATTCTCTCTGCATTCAAGGTTCCTTTCTTCCCAGGGCTTGCTTCTCCCTTGGCTCAGGGTTCCTCTCTTCCTGGGGCTGGATTCTGTTTCCTCTGTGAGCCTACTGGCCAGGGCTCCAGCTTAAGGCTTTAGCATCAAACTCCAACATCAAAACTCCAACATCAAAAATTCCTAACACTGTCCTTTGCCATGCCTTTTATCTGTGAGTCTCCACCCATCAAGGCATGGGAACTCAACGCCCTAATGACATGGCCCAATTAAAGCCTTAATCATAACTCAATCACACCCAGGTATAGACCAGATTACAAACACAATCCAAAATCTATTTTTGGAATTCATAACCATATCAAACTGATATACCAGATAAATGCAGATACCTTTGGCTGGCACAGACTGAATAATCAGAAGTCTACTGGGGCAACTGCTATCATCTTGGACCTGCACTGAATAGATTGCTGCCCACACCTGCAGCTCCATCCCTGCCCCAGGCAGGGAGAAAGAAGCAGGAAGCTTCATCAGTCTCTCTGGGCAAATACAGTCTAGGCCTGCACAACTTGGATTATTCCACACAACTGTGATCTGTCCCTACCCCTGGCAAAGGAGAAAGATGGGAGACGCTTCATCAGTCCCTGGGGAAATGAGGGCAGCTTGAGCCTCCACAGCATATTGCACCAACTACATCCTTGGCTCCAACTGTACAACTAGCAAGGGAGAAAGGGCAGGAAGCCCTAAACTAAAGAGAATAACTGCACCCAGAATAAATACTCTAGTAAGCCAGATGCCAAGACACCAACCAAAAATTACAATCCACATGAGAAACAGGAAGGAACAAGATAAGCCTCCAGATTATATAAAGGAGTTGAGACAACTAATCATAGATGTTCAAACAAATCTCCTTAATAAATTCAATGAGATGGCTAAAGAGATTAAGGATATTAAGAAGATATTGATTGGGGAAGCAGATTTGGCCCAACGGATAGGGCATCTGACTACCATATGGGAGGTCCAAGGTTCAAACCCAGGACCTCCTGATATGTGTGATGAGCTGGCCCATGTGCAGTGCTGATGCACACAAGGAGTGCCATGCCATGCAGGTGTATCCACCGCATAGGGGAGTCTCACACGCAAGGAGTGCACCCCATGTGGAGAGCCGCCCAGTGTGGGGAAAAAAAAAAAAGTGCTATCTGCCCAGGAATGGCGTGGCACACACGGAGACCTGATGCAACAAGATGATGCAACAAAAAGAGACACAGATTCCAGTTGCCGCTGAAAAGAATACAAGCAGACACAGAAGAACACACAGTGAATGGACACAGAAAGCAGACAACTGGGGGGGGGAGGGAAGGGGAGAAAAAAAGAAAAAGATATTGGATGAGCACAAAGAAGAATTTGAAGGCATACATAGAAAAATAGCAGATCTTATGGGAATGAAAGGCACAATATATGAAATTAAAATATACTGGAATCATATAATAGCAGATTTGAGGAGGCAGAAGAAGGGATTGGTGTGCATGAAGAAATGGCCTCTGACAGTGGACACACAAAAGAACAAAAGAAAAGAATGGAAAAAATTGAACAAGTTCTCAGGGAACTAAACAACAGCAAAAGACATGAAAATATACTTGTCATGGATGTCCCAGAAGGAGAAGAGAAGGGAAAAGGGGCAGAAGGAATATTTGAAAAAATAATGCTAGAAAAATTTCCCAGCTCAATTGAAGGACATAGATATCCATGTCTGGAAGCACAATGTACTCCCATCCAAAAAAGTCCAAATAGACCAACTCAGAGACACATAGTAATCAGAATGTCAAATGCCAAAGTCAAAGAGAGAATTCTGAAAGCAGCAAGAGAAAAGCAATGCTTAACATATAAGGGATCCCCAATAAGATGGAGTACTGATTTCTCATAGAAACTATGGAGACAAGAAGACAATGGTATGATATATTTAAGATACTGCAAGATAAAAACTTCCACCCAAGAATCTTATATCCAGCAAGATTGTCTTTCAAAAATGAGGGTGAGATTAGAATATTCACAGATAAACAGAAACAGAGAATTTCTAACCAAGAGACCAGATTTTCAGGAAATACTGAAGTGTGTACTAGAGCTTAAAAAGACAAGACGGGAGAAAGAGGCCTAGAAGAGAGTCTAGAAATGAAGATTATATCAATAAAAGTAACTAAAAGTGTCAAAAGAGTGGTAAAAATGAAATTTGACAGATAAAACTCAAATAGTCTGGAATAAACTTAACCAGTGATGTAAGGTACTTATACTCAGAAAACTGTAACTCACTGTTAAAACAAATAAAAAAAGCCCTAAATAACTGTAAGAACATTCCATGCTCATGGACTGGAAGACTAATCATCATTATGATGTCATTTCTACTCAAACTGATATACTGATTCAATGCAATCCTGATAAAATTTCTACCATTGAAAACACGATTATCAAATTTATTTAGAAGGTAAAGGTCCTGGATTGCCAGAAACATCTTAAAAAGGAAAAGGGAAGTTGGAAGACTCTCATTTCCATATTTCCATATTTTTAATCATATTACCTAGCTACAGTGGTAAAAAACAGCATGGTATTGTCATAAAGACAGACATATAGGCCAATGGAACCAAATTGATAGTTCAAAAACAAACCCTCCCACACATCCTCAAGTCATTTTTGACTAGCCTGTCAAACCCATGCAGCTTTTGCAAAATAGTCATTTCAACAAATGGCACTGAGAGAACAGGATATCCATAGCCAAAAGAAGGAAAGAGTACCCCTATCTCACACCTTATACAAAAGTTAACTAAAAATGAATCAAAAACCTAAATAAGAAAGCAAGAACCATAAAGCTTCTAGAAGAAAATGTAGGAAGATATCTTCAAGACCCAGTGGTAGGTGGTGGATTCTTAAAGGAGATAAGAGGAGGACTGAGGGAAACGGACTTGGCCCAGTGGTTAGGGCGTCCGTCTACCACATGGGAATTCCGCGGTTCAAACCCTGGGCCTCCTTGACCCGTGTGGAGCTGGCCCATGTGCAGTGCTGATGCGCGCAAGGAGTGCCGCCCCACGCAGGGGTGTCCCCCGCGGAGGGGAGCCCCACGCGCAAGGAGTGCACCCTTAAGGAGAGCCGCCCAGCGCGAAAGAAAGTGCAGCCTGCCCAGGAATGGCGCCGCCCACACTTCCCGAGCTGCGTACGACAACAGAAGCGGACAAAGAAACAAGACGCAGCAAATAGACACAGAGAACAGAAAACTGGGGGGGGGGGGGGGGGGAGATTAAAAATAAATAAATAAATCTTTTAAAAAAATAATAAAGCAGATGTGATTTAAAAAAAAAAAAGAGGAGGACTGAGAAGGACTAATGATATTTCATGTATGTAGAAGTCTCAATTAGTTTTACTGCAAAAGTATGGAATTGTATAGAGTGGATGGTAACACATAGTGAGTAACAGCTAGTTTATAAATGGGGATGTGGCTGAAAATCATAGTCTAGGGATGTTAATGCCAATTGACAGAATGCTAGAGAATAATCTAGGAACTGAACAGCACAGTAAACCAAGAGGTGGGTGAGAATTGTGGTTGATGGTACAGATGCAAGAGTGTCCTTTGTGAGCTAGAGTAAATGTATATCACTACTGCAGGGTGTTGGGAATGTGGAGAAGCATGGGAAAAATACAGCTGGAGCGACCTATGGACTGTGTTAGCAGTAATAATATAATATCTTGCATCTATGCCAAAGATGTACTGTGTTGATAATGGGGCAGTATGGAAAATGTGTACCAAATGTACACTATGGACGTGGTAACAATCAGATGGTATTATCTGTAATGAATGTTCCAGCACAGTGTGGTATGTTGATAGAGGTGTGCTGTTTGGGAATTCTGCACATGTGCATGATTGTTGTATAAGTTTACTAATCCTGTCATAAAAAAATCTATTTAAAAATAATAATAGGGTGGGTTGAGGGAAAAACACACCAAATATAAGATAAGGACTATAATTAGTAGTAAGATTTTGACAATATTCTTTCATAATTTGTAACAAACGTCTCAGGACAATGCAAGGTGTTGGTGGAGGGTTAATGTATGGGACCCCTGTATGATGTTATGCATGCTTGCTTTGTAAGTTCACAACTCTTACTATATACTTATTGTTTATGTATGTTCATATATAAATGATATAAAAATAATAATAGGGTGGGTTGGGGGAAAATACTTTGGTTGGTAGTAGTATTTTGACAATGCTTTCTAATTATTAGTTAAAAATGTTTAACAACAATATAAGATATTGAGGGTAGGGTGAGTTATGAGTCCTGTATGATGTTATATATGTTTATTTTTAAGTTCACAACTATTACTATATACTTATTGTTTATGTATATTTATGTATGAGTGATATACTTCAATAAATTAAGAAAAAATAGACTTTATTCTCTCCTATTGTATGACTTAAAGCAGGTAATCCTTTGCCCCAGGTCATTTTGAATTAATTTTTTCTTACACTGCTTTAGCTGTTCACATGCTATTTCTCCCTGCAGAACAAGTTCTGGGAGGGCAAGCCAGTGACAAATTTTCTGGTTAAGACTTTCATACCAGATAGATTGGCATTGACATACATGCACCCTATTGTGCTCATAGAGGTTCCTCTGTTCTCGCCTGACCAGAGCCAGGGATCCACAATAGGAGTGCAGGCTGGCTCCACACTTTACTGGGAATGGGTTTGGAAGGGTTCAGGAAGGATGCCAGGGACTTCTCCTACCACTTCTAAAGCTGTATTGTCTTGGTTTGGCACTTACCCAGTTATTGCTGTTTGTTTTCTGGAGTTTTGAGAAAAATAGCTCTGCCAGTTTTGCTAGTTGTAAAGATTCTGTGGAAAAATGGAACCCCTGGAATATTTCATGTCCCTTCTTGATTGGCCTAAAGCTCTTTTTGGTATTTTATCTGATAACTTAAGTATATCACATATGGATATCTTATCTTCCCAATTGGCTCATAAGTGTCTTGAGAATAGGACAATAAATATGCTTCTCAGGTACCCAGCCTGTTACAGACATGAATAGGCCTTCCTGCCTCTCTTTAGAGAGAAAAACTCATGGTTTGCTATATCACAAAATATTTACTTAATTTAAAACCCAAACTTTCAAAACCATACACTTCAAAATGTTTTCTTATTTTGCCACAATTCACAATACAGTGACAAGCTAGCCCAATAACAAGGCAAAGTATATGAAATACAAATGTGAAGATACAATATTACTAATGTTATATTGGAAAATATGTTTAGAAAATATATATCAAGATCCAAAATTGTGCAAATTCTTGACCCGCAAATTCCAACTTAATATGTTTTCTTACATATGCAAAGAGATATATGTGGTAAAATATCAGTTTTGAAATATGAACTAATGTTACTCTGTAACCCTTCCTCCCACCAACGCAGCAGCCATAGTAGTTCTAGGCTCATTTGCTTTCAGAGAGAAAGTAAAAAAAAAGGACAATTTTCTTTATTTTACATTTCAAAAGTCTAGGCCCTTCAGGGAAACTGAAAAAGCTCATGTAAATAGACAATACAGAAGATTTAGGAGAGACTTGATGATTCAAGTTTCCCCATCCTTCAGACCAACCACTTGCCTTCAATAGGAGGGAGAAAAACAGGGAGAAACCCAAAGTAGAAAGTATAGGAGGGAGAGCCCTGCACCCTATCCCTCCCTCTGATGTGGACACCAGAGTAGAATTGAAAAAAACAAAGTGAAACAAAACCAAGACAACCAAATAGATTGGGGAGATCTGAATGCAGAGGTTCTACTTTCATGGGTAGAGTCCAGAAAGGCAAAGAATATACATAACACTGGGATCAGCTACTAGGCATATCCTAGGCACAGAGGCCTTAGACAACATCAGAGAGCCCCCACATGTTACTGGAGTAGTAAAATTACTCTCTTATACAAGTGGACACAGAAGAACAAACAGTGAATGGACACAGAGAACAGATGGGGGTGAGGGGGGGGGGGGAGAGAGAGAGAGAGAGAGAGAGAGAGAGAGAGAGAGAGAGAGAGAGAGAGAGAGAGAGAGAGATAAAATTACTCCCTTGAATTACCTGGGAGTATCCAGCATCAGTGATGGGGTTTGGGCAGTCCAAGAGATGCTCAGAACAGCAGAATGGTTTCTGTATGCTCAAGAGCTTTAGCCAGCCTCCCATTGATGGCCAATGGCATCCTGTCAGAGAGTCTGGCAATTCCATATACCAGAGAGTGCTCTCAGAGGAGAGAGAAAAATCTGTCTTTGAAGAAGCTCTGTGATGAGAAAGGAAGAAAGTACAGCAGTGATAGGCATGTACTATGGCAACAGCAAAACAGGATATTGGTCCTTTCGAAGATGCTGATCACTAGCAGGATGCAATAACTCCAACCATTTTTGGCTCTTGAGTCAGATGACCCACGATTCAAATAACAGGAAGAGTCTGATTGGTTAACTTTGGTCACATGTCCACCTTTGGCCAAGGGTGGACAAAGCAAGATAATTGACTATTCACCAAGACTACATCAAGTGGAACAAGGGTAGTTCCCCAAGAAAAATAAATCAGGTGATGTTACCAAAAGATGGGGTCAGGGGTGTTTGGGAAACAAATATCTACAAATGTCTACCATGTGGATTTACTGGGTCAAAGATATACTAATAATTTTAAAAATAATTTTAAAAATCAACACTATTAAGGCATAATTTACATACAATAAAAGTAACACATTTTAAGTGTACAGATTGATGACTTTTGACAAATGTGCACACATGTGTAACCACCACCTCAATCAAGTTGTACAACATTTCCATCTCCCCAGAAGTTCCCTGTTGTTCCTTTGCAGTCATTCTCCCTTAACTGCTCCATTCCAGGCTATGGATGTGATTTCCAGTACTATCAATTAGTTTTACCTGGTGTAAAATTATATATAAATGTAATAGTAATCTAATATTTTTTAGTATTCAATTTTATTCCATTAGCCTCTTACCTGTACCTCTTTTTATTATTTTTTCAGTGGTTGTTCTAGGGCTAATGATATGCATCCTTCAACAAATCAGAGTCTTTTTAGAGTCCCTAGGGTACCTTCTCACACTTTTTACTTAAGAACTAACACTTCCCACTTTGTACTTTAACCCTTAGCCCTACTTGCCACTTATCTCACACTTGCTGCTTTACAAGTGAAATAACTTTACAACAGTATAATTTTATTTTCGTGCCCTCTTGTACTTTATATGACTGTTGTCATTCTTTTTTCTTCATTTATTATAAGCCCCTCCTTGTAGTATTATTTTTGCTTTAAACAGTTGTTGTCTTTTAAGTAAATTACAAGAAGAAAGAAAACAGTCTTTTATATTTACCTGATTATTTACACTCCTGGTGCTTACATTCCTTCCTGTAGCTTTGAGTATCTGGAAAGATACAACCTATTTTTTTCTAAACAAAATTTATTTCTGAGTATGTTGTACTTTACATTCCTGACAGTATAGCAGTAATTTTCTTGTATACTACTGATAATAAGAAAATATAATAGAAGGAAAGATCCTACTTATAATAGCAATACAAACATAAAACACTGAAAAATAAACTCAAGAAATATGAAGGACATAAGGGAGAAAAACTATAAAATTTTAGGGGGATATAGAAGAGGTTTTGAACACAGTATTGTACAGATATGATTTCTATTTCTTTATTCTCAACAATTCATGCTATTTTTGTGATTAGTATAGTATGTAGCTGGAATTTGCCTTTTTAAAAAATGCTAAATCTGATAGTCTTTGCCTTTTAATAAAAATTGATTCCTTTCACAGTGGAATAACTGATATACCTAATTTTGCTCCAGTCATCATATTTTACATTTTCTGTTCTTATATATTCTTTTTTTCCCCCCATCCCTGACTTTGGCTAGACAGATTTTTAAAGAACTATTATTTTATAAGTACTGCATCCTATGTCCATTCTTACAGTGGTGAATTTTACATTTTATAAAATAATAGTTACTGTTATTTTCTGATTATAAAAGTAATGCATAAACATGAAAGAAAATTTAGAATAAATAGAAAACTAGGAAAAAACTTACCTTTAATTCCACCATGCAAAGATACCACTATTATTATTTTTAAACTTCTTGTGTAATTAAATAAAAAATTTTTAATAAAATTTATGCACAATTTTTGTAAACATTTCAAATAATAGAGACACTATAGTTGACTTTTATTTTTGCCTGTGAAGTATATATTTCCCCTTCTTCTGGTAACAACACCCTGATTTCCTTTTGGGGAACTATCTCTCCCCCATTTTCAGGTCATGTGTTTAAGATGGGACTGACTCCACCCCTTAGTCCAGAGACAAGCACATGACCCTGGTTTGGTCAGAGACTGGACACATAACCCAGGCAAAGCTAATTCTGGGACTTAGGTTGAAACTATTGGAATAGAGAAACTCTCTTTCTTGACTGGAATTGCTCAGCGTAAATATTATGTTAGCCTGGGGCTCCTGAAAACTGCCTCATGGCAAGAGCCTGTGAGATAATGAAGTGATCAGCAAAGAAGAAAGATTTGAGGGGTGTAGCAGTTTGATATGGTTATGAATTCCAAAAACAGATATTGGATTATGCTTGTAATCTGGTCTGTACCTGGACATGATTAAGTTATGATTAGGGTTTTTGATGGGGCCACGTCATTAGGGCGTTGAGTTCCCACCCCTTGGTGGGTAGAGACTCACGGATAAAAGGCATGGCAAAGGACAGAGTTGAGGGGATTTTGATGTTGGAGTTTGATACTAAAGCTTTAAGCTGGAGCCCTGGGGAGTAATAAGCTCACAGAGGAAATAGAAGACAGCCCCAGGAAGACCCTGGAAAAGAGGAACCCAGGAATCCTGAATCCTCACAGCTGTCGGCGGCCATCTTGCTCCAACATGTGAAAATAGACTTTGGTAAGGGAAGTAACTTATGCTGTATGGCCTGGTTATCTGTAAGCTCCTACCCTAAATAAATACCCTTTATAAAAACCAACCAATTTCTGGTATTTTGCATCAGCACCCCTTTAACTGACTAATATACCTGGATAGGCTGGTGCAGGATCCGCAAGCCTCCTCCCTGACAGAGGTTGGCTTGAAGTCTATGCTAGGGCTGCAGTCCAATCTGGGTGAAAGAGATTGGTTCCTACTGTCACTGTGATTTTCAGTCAGTCAGACAGCCCCTCATGCTGGGTGTAAAGTCAAAACGTTGGCCACCAGCCTCTTTCCAACTTGGACAGATTCACACCCTCACTGTTCCTCACTGGTATAACCCTAGGCAACCGAGTCTACTAATCAATAGCTGAAATCAGTGGCCAACTGTCTCCTCCTCCTCTGTTTTTGGGAAATGGAGCTTTCAATTCCAGCCACAGAATAGCTCCTGGGGCAGCTTGTACTGCCAAAGTAGAATAATTTCCCGGAAAGGCTGACACAGGTCCCCCACCGTCTGCCCTGCTGGAGGCGCGGTTGAGGCTTAGGCTGGAGCTGCAATCTGATCTGTATGGAAAGATGCTGGTCCCTATCAGCACTGGGATTTTCAGTCCATCCCGCTTCCCCCTCATACCAGGTGCAAGTTAAGATGGCAGCTACCAGCCTTTTTCTGACTTAGAGGCTCAAACTTTAGCTGTTCTTAGGATTATACTTTAGCCCTCTGAATTTATACATCAGTAGCTGAAGCTGGTGCCCATCTGTCTCTTCCTCCCCCATTTTTGGGAACTGGAGCTTTCAATTCCAGCCATGGAATAGCTCCTGAGGTGGCCTGTGCCTCCAGTGGAGGATGGGTACCAGTCTCTGGCGGGGAGCACTCTACTTAAGAATCTTCTCTGCAGTCTCCTCCTTCCATTCCTTCAAGGATGTTGCTGGATGCTCTTCTGGTCTCCTGGAGCCCCCAAACAGGTGCTTCAGCTAGCTCCAGATAGCTCTGGGTGTTTGCTAATTGCCCTGTAGCACGAGCTGACTCTAGGAGCTCCTTATTCCATCATCATCTTGCTGGTTGTCAAGAAAGCCTATTTTATATGGAATAGAGGGGATATTCAAATTCCTGTTAATGGAGAAATTACTAAGGCCATAAGCAGCCACAAGTCCAAGACACAGGATCAAGAAAAAACAGAGAGGACCCTGTACTTCACATTTGCCTTGGGCTGATCTTCTTGACAGAA
Organism: Dasypus novemcinctus; assembly: GCF_030445035.2. Taxonomy (NCBI): domain Eukaryota; kingdom Metazoa; phylum Chordata; class Mammalia; order Cingulata; family Dasypodidae; genus Dasypus; species Dasypus novemcinctus. The sequence goes on along the minus strand of NW_026688247.1, from coordinate 108,465 downwards.
AGGCTAAACCCTGAATGAGAACAGCAACCAATGCAATATTTTCAAAAACAGTAAAATTTGTTTTATAGTTTGGTTTGTATGTTTTTACTAGCTCCCAGCACACAAGGAGATTTCTGTCATATTATCGGCTGGATACAAATTTAAGGAACAGACAACTCAAGAACTAAATCCCAGATAGGGCTTTAAAATATTAAAATTTACAGTGTGAAACAAAAGTTTACAAGACAAAAAAAGAAGCAGAAAATAAAAGCCCATCCAAAGGAACAGGACATCAATGAAGAACAGCAGATTGGACCTGGCAAAGGAAAGAATCAGTGAACTCGAAGATAAGACAATTAAAATGATTGAGGCTGAGAAGCAGAAAGAAAAAAAAAATTTTTAATTGAACTTGACGGACCTCTGGGAGACTACCAAGCATGCCAACCTATACATTATAGGAGTCCCAGAAAGAGAATAAAGGACATAACGAATAGTCAAAGAAATATGGGAGAAAACTTGCCAAATTTGGGGATTGGATGCATCTCAAGTGGTTGACAGCCTGCTTCCCATGTACAAGGTCCCAGGTTCAATCCCCAGTACCTCCTAAAAACAAAACAAACAAAAAAACAACTTGCATTGGGAAGTGGATGGAGCTCAGTGGTTGACCACCTACTTCCCATGTATGAGGTCCTGGGTTCATTCTCCATACCTCCTAAAAAAAAAAATCCCACATTTAACAAATGACATGAATATGGACAGTCAAGAATCCATGGGGGAGCGGATGTGGCGCAACTGACAGAGCTTCCGCCTACCATATGGAAGACCTGGATTTGATCCCTACGGCTTCCAGGTAAAAAAGAAGACGAGAAAGCGTGCCTGTGTGGCAAGCCAGTGCCCACATAGTGAGCCAGTGTCTGCACAAGTACCCAAGTGAGTGCCCGTGTGGTGAGCCTGTGCCCTGTTCAAGTGAGTCATGCAGCAAGATGATGATGCAACAAGAGAGACAAGGGGAGAGTCAAGGTGAATTGCAGCAGAAACCAGGAACTGAAGTGGCATAATTGACAGGGAACCTCTCTCCCCATCAGAGGTCTCCAGGATCGAATCCCAGTGAATCCTAGAGGCAAGAAAATGAAAAGAGAAGACAACACAGACAGCAAAAACAGCAGGGCAGGAGGAGGGGAACAGCAGAAAATAAATAAATCTTTAAACGAAAAAAAGAGACTCCAACGAACCAAAACAGGATATATTTACTAATAGAGAAAGTTTTACTTCTTCCTTCCCAATTTAGATGCCTATTATTTATTTTCCTTGCCTAATTGCACTGGCAAGCACTTCCCATACAATGTTTAATACCAGTGGTGACAATGGGCATCCTTGTCTTAGAGGTAAAGATTTGCATCTTTCATCATTAAGTAGTATGTTAGCTGTGGGCTTTTCATATATGCCCTTTAAGACCTTTTTTTTTTTAAGATTTATTTATTTATTTCTCTCCCCTTCCTCCCCACCCCTGCCCCAGTTGTCTGTTCTCTGTGTCTATATGCTGCGTCTTCTTTATCCGCTTCTGTTGTTGTCAGCAGCACAGGAATCTGTGTTTCCCTTTGTGTGCCACCCTGTTGATGTCAGCTCTCCTTGTGTGTGGTGCCACCCCCGGGCAGGCTGCACTTTCTTTCGTGCTGGGTGGTCTCCTTACGGGGCTCACTCCTTGCGCGTGGGGCTCCACTACGCGGGGGACACCCCTGCGTGGCACAGCACTCCCTGTGTGCATCAGTACTGCACATGAGCCACCTCCACACGGTCAAGGAGGCCCGGGTTGGAACCGTGGACCTCCCATGTGGCAGACGGATGCCCTTACCACTGAGCCAAGTCTGACTCCTGTCCTTTATGACTTTGAGGAAGTTTCCTTCTATTCCTGGAATTCTATGTGTTTTTATCAAGAAATGGTGCTGTATTTTGTCAAATGCCTTTTCTGCATCAATTGAGATAATAACATGGCTTCTTCCTTCATTCTGTTAATGTGGTGTTTTACATTAATTGATTTTCTTATGTTGAACCAACCATGCATACCAGGGATATATCCCACTTGATCATGGTGTATAATTTTTTTAATATGCCGTTTGATTTAGCTTGCTAGTAGTTTCTTGAGGATATGTGCCATCTATATTCATAAGATATATTGGTCTATAGTTTTCCCTATTAGCAGATGATATGATCCTATATACATAAAATCCTGAAAAATCCACAATAAAGCTCCTAGAGCTAATAAATGAACTCAGCAAAGTGGTGGGATTCAAGATCATCACCCAAAAATTAGTTGGAAGAAGAAATTAAGAAAAAAAATCCATTCATAATAGCAACTAAAAGAATCTAGGAATAAATATAACCAATGATGTAAGGACTTGTACATAGAAAACCAAAAAACATTGCTGAAAGAAATTAAAGAAGTCCTAAATAAATGGAAGAATATTCTGTGTTCATGATTGGAAGAATAAATCTTAACAATATCAATACTACCCAAAGCAATATACAGATTCAATGCAATCCAATCAAAATTCCAACAACCTTCTTTGCAGAAATGGAAATCCCAATCATGAAATTTGTATGGAAGGGTAAGGGGCTCTGAATAACTAAAGCCATATTGAGAAAGAAGAATGAATTTGGAGGACTCACCTTTCCCAATTTTAAAACTTACTACAAAACCACAGTAATCAAAGTAGCATGGTACTGGCACAAGAACAGGCATATAATAGATCAATGGAATGAAATTGGAAGCTCAGAAATCAACCTTCGAATATATGGCCAACTGATTTTTGACAAGGTGGCAAAGACCAGGGAAAGAATAATCTCTTCAATAAATGGTGCTGGGAAAACTGGATCTCCATTTGCAAAAAAATAGGAGGAGCTCTATCTCACATCACACTCAAAAATCAACTCAAAATGGATCAAAGACCTTAATAAATGAGCTAGAAGTATCAAACTCCCATAAGAAAGTATAGGGAAGCATCTTCAGGACTTTGTGTTAAGCAATGGTTTCTTAGAATTTATACGCACAGCACAAGCAACAAAAGAACAAACTGATAAACGGACCTCATCAAAATGAAACACTTTTATTTCTTGAAGGACTTTATCATTAAAGTAAAATGACAACCTACCCAAATGGGAGAAAATATTTGGAAACCACAAATCCAATAAAGGATTAATATCATGTATATATAAAGAAATACTTCAACTTAACAACAAAAAGATAAACAACCCAAATAAAAAATGGACAAAAGACTTTAACAGAAATTCTTCCAAAGAAAATATACAAATGGCCAGAAAGCATATGAAAATATGTTCAACAATGTTCAACATCATTAGCCATCACAGAAATGCAGATCAAAACCATAATGAGATACCATTTCACACCCATTAGATGGCAGCTGTTTTTTTTTTAAGATTTATTTTATTTATTTACCTGCCCCCCATTGTTCGCACTTGCTGTCTGCTCTCTCTGTCCATTCGCTGTGTGCTCTCGGTGTCTGTTCATCTTCTCTTTAGGAGGGACTGGGAACTGATCCTGGGACCTTCCATGTGGGAGAAAGGCACTCAATCGCTTGAGCCACCTGATCTCCCTGCTTTGTTTCCTCTCTCATCATCTTTCCTCTATGTGTATCCTTGCTGCATCATCTTGTTGCATCGGCTCGCTGTACCTGTCCATCATGCCAGCTCATTGTCTTGCTCGTCTTCTCCAGGAGGCACTGGTAACTGAACCCAGGACCTCCTATGTGGTAGGTAGGAGCATGAGCCACATTGTTTCCCCAGCTGCTGTTTTTTTTTGTTTTTTAAAAATTTCTCTCCCCTTCCCCGCCCCCCCCCAATTGTCTGCTCTCTGTGTCCATTCGCTGTGTGTTCTTCTGTGTCCGCTTGTATTTGTGTCAGCAGCACCAGGAATCTGTGTCTTTTTGTTGTGTCATCTTGTTGTGTCAGCTCTCATTTATGCAGCGCCACTCCTGGGCAGGCTGCACTTTTTTCACGCAGGGTGACTCTCCTTATGGGGCACACTCCTTGTGCGTGAGGCTCCCCTAAGTGGCGGATACCCCTGCGTGGTTCGGCACTCCTTGCACACATCAGCAGTGCACATGCGCCAGCTCCACCTGGGTCAAGGAGGTCCAGGATTTGAACCCTGGACCTCCCATGTGGTAGGCAGATGATCTATCCATTGAGCCAAATCCGCTTCTCCCAGCTGCTGTTTTAAAAAATGGAAAATAACAAGTGTTGGAGAGGAATGAGAAAAATAGGAACACTAGTTCTTAGCTGGTGGCAATGTAAAATTGTACAGTCAATGTGGAAAACAGTTTGGTGGTTCCTCAGAAAGCTAAGTATAAAACTACCATATGACCTGGCAATCCCACTACTGTGTACATACCTAAAAGATTTGAAAGCAGGGACTCAGATATTTGCACAAGATGTTCATAGCAGCATTATTTGCAATTGTTAAAAAATGGAAGCAACCCAAGTGTCCATCAAATGATGAATGGATAAATAAAATGTGGTGTATACATACAACAGAATATTATTCACCTGTAAAAAGGAATGAAGTCATGATACATGTGACAACATGGATGGAGCCTGAAGACACGCTGAGTGATATAATCCAGATGCAAAAGGACAAATATTGTATGATCTCATTGACTTGAAACAATTACAATAAGCAAATTCAGAGTCAGAATCTAGACAAGATTACTAGGGGATGGGGTAGGGATAGGGAATGGGAAATTAAGGTTTAAAATATACAAGGACTCTCTCTGCTTAGAGGAACCTGCACCAAATCTTGGTGTGTATTTCCCCCATTTCCAAGTAAATTCTTTTTACTGGCCTAACTATAATATATATATACATGTGTGTGTGTGTGTATGTATATAGATATATATACAGGGTCCCTGTTTGGAATGATGGAAATGTTTGGTAATGGGTGGTGCTGATGTTAGGACAACATTGTGAGTATAATTAACAGCACTGAAATACATATCTGAATATGATTAAAAGGGGAAATATTAGGTTATATATATGGTAACAGAAAATTTTTTTTAAAAAAATCCATGGAACTACACAAAACAGTGAACCCTAATTAAACCATGGGTTTTAATTAATAGTATAATTATAAAAATGTGCTATCATAACAAACATTCCACATCAGTGCAGGTTGGTATTGGGGTGGTATATGGGAATCCTATATTTTACGCACAATTATTCTGTAAACCTACAACTTCTCTAATAAAGACATAAAAAATAAAAACAAAATAAATTAAAAACAAAACAAAGCAAAAAAACAACCCTCCTATATTAGTCAGCCAAGGGGGTGGTGATGCAAAATACCAGAAATTGGTTGGTTTTATAAAGGAAATTTATTTGGGGTAGAAGCTTACAGTTACCAGGCCATAAAGCACAAGTACCTCCCTCACCAAAGTTTATTGCCATGTGTTGGAGCAAGATGGCTCTTGCCATCTGTAAGGGTTCGGCTTCCTGAGTTCCTCTCTTCCCAGGGCTTGCCTCTCTCCAAGCTCAGTTGTTCTGGTATTGCTACAAGGCCAGCTGTAACCTATTAGGCAAAAGGCTTGTTTCTTTTCCTGGGGCCTTCTCTCTTTCCTTGAGACCAAGCTTCTCTGTGTACTTACTTCCTGGGACTCCAGCTCAAGATTCCAGCATCAAACTCTAACTCTATCCTTTGCCATGTCTTTTATCTGTGAGTCCCCACCTACAAAGGGGCAGAGACTCAACACCCTACTGACGTATCCTAATCAAAGCCCTAATCATAATTTAATCATGCCCAGGAACAGACCAGTTTATAAACATAATCCAATATCCATTTTTGGAATTCATGAACTATATCAAACTGCTACACCTCCCAAAAAAGAAAAGCCCAGGACCAGATGGCTTTATGGGGGAATTTTGCCAAACATTCCAAGAATAATTAATATGTATCCTGTTGAAACTCTTCCAAACAATTGAAAAGGAGGGAACACTCATGACCTCATTCTATGAAGCAAATTTCACCCCAATAGCAAAGCCAGATAAAGATACCACAAGAAAAAAAATTACAGACCAATATCCTTTATGAATAGACACAAAATTTCTCAACAAAATACTAGTAAACTGAATTCAACAGAACATTATAAGAATTATACACCATGATCAAGTGGGATTTATCAAGTGCAAGGTGATCCAACATGAGGAAGTCAATGTACTATACTACATAAATAAAGGGGAAAAGCCACATGGTTATCTGAATTGGTGCAGAAAATGCAGCTAACACCCCTTTCGGATTAAAAAAAATACCTAGAAAATGAGGAATGAAGGAAACAATCTCAACATGATAAAGGACATATGTGAAAAACCCACAGCTAACATCATACTCAATGGTGAAACTCTCCCCTCTAAGAATAGGAACAAGACAAGGATGCCCACTGTTACCACTATTATTCAACATTGTTCTGGATGTTCTAGCCAGAGCAATTAGGAAAGGGAAAGACATAAAAGGCATCCAGATTGGAAAGGAAGAAATAAAACTTCCTATATTTGCAGATGACATGATCTCATATACAGAAAATCCTGACAAATGCACAGCCAAGCTAGTAGAGCTAATAAATGAATTCAGCAAGGTGGCAGGGTACCAGATCAACATGCAAAAATCAGTAGTGTTTCTGTACACCAGTAATGAACAATGTGAAGAAGAAATCAAGGGAAGCAGACATGGCTTAAGCAGTTGAGCTCTCACTTACCACATGGGAGGTCTGGGTTCGGTTCCGGATGCCTCATAGAGAAGACAAGCAAGACAGCAAGACAGCAAGCTGATGTGATGGGCTGGTGTGGCGAGCTAATGCAACAAGGTGATGCAACAAGAGACACATGATGGAAAACATAATGAGAGATACAACAAAGCAGGGAGCAGAGGTGGCTCAAATGATTAGGCACCTCCCTTCCACATGGGAGGCCCCAGGTTTGGTTCACAGTGCCTCCTAAAAAAAGAAGACCAGCACACAACAAACAGACACAGCAAATGCAAACAATGAGGGGGTGGGGAGAAATAAATTTTTTAAAAACTTTAAATAAAAAGAAGTCAAGAAAAAAAATTCCATTTACAATAGCAACCAAAGAATCAAATATCTAGGAATCAATCCAAGTAAAGATATAATGGACATATACATGAAAAATTACAAAACACTGCTGAAAGAAGTAAAAGAAAATAAATGTAAGAACATTTCATGTTCATCGATTGGGAGTCTAGATACAGTTAGGATGTCAATTCTATGCAAAGCAATTTATAGATTCAAATAATTCCAAACAGAATTTTAAACAGCCTTCTTTGCAGAAATGGAAAAGCTGATCATCAAATTTGCATGGAAGGGTTACAAAACATCTTGAAAAAGAAAAACAAGTTGGAGATCCCCACTTCCTGATTTTAAAATTTATTACAAAGCTATAGTAATCCAAACAGCATGATCCTGGCACAAGAACAGACATGTAGACCAATGTAACTGCACCAAGAGTTCAGAAATAGACCTTCACATCTATGGACAATTTATTATTATTATTTTTAAAGACTTATTAATTTACTTATATATTCTGATCCCCCTCATCATTCCCCCCAATTTATTTTTTCTCCCAATTTATTTTTGACAAGGATGTCAAGCTCATTCAATTCAGTAAGAATAGGCTCTTCAAAAAAGAGTTCTGGGAAAACTGGATATCCACAGGCAGAAGAATGAAAGAGGATATCTCACATGACATTAAAAAAACCAACAACTCAAAATGGATGACAGACCTAAATATAAGAACCAGAAATGTAAACTCCTATAAGAAAACACAGGGAGAAGCGGATGTGGCTCAAGCTATTGGGCTTCTGCCTACCATACGGGAGGTCCAGGTTACAATTCCTGCAGCCTCCTGGTGAAGGCAAGCTGGGCAGAGAGGAATGCTGGTGTGGCAAGATGATACCACAAAAAGATACACAGAGGAGAGACAATAAGAGATGCAGCACACCAGGGAGCTGAGGTGGCACAAGAGATTGAATACCTCTCTCCCACTACAGAAGATCCTAGGATTGGTTCCCAGTGCCACCTAAAGAGAAGACAAGCAGACACAGAAGAATGCACAGCAAATGGACACAGAGAGCAGACAATGGAGGTGGGAATGAAGGATAAATAAATCTTTTTTTTTTTTTTTTAAAGAAACATAGGGAAGCATCTTCAGGAACTTGTGTTAGGCAATGGTTTCTTATACACCAAAAGTATAAGCAACAAAAGAAAAAACATAAAGTGGAGTTCATCAAAACTAAAAATTTTTGTTACTCAAAGGATTTCATCATGAAAATAAAAAGTCAACCCAGGGAAGTGGATGTGGCTCAACTGAAAGAGTGTCCGCCTACCATATGGAAGGCCCAGGGTTTGATACTCAGGGCCTCCTGGCCCATGTGGTGAGCTGGCACATGCACAGTGCTGCCGTGTACAAGGAGTGCCATGCCTCACAGGGGTGCCCCACACACAAGAAGTACAGCCCACAAGGAGAGCCACCCAGCTCCAAAAAACCACAGCCTGCCCAGGAGTGGTGCTGCATACACAGACAGCTGATGCAGCAAGATGACGCAACAACAAAAAAAGAGAGATTCTTGGTGCCGCCTGATAAGAATGCAAGAGACATAGAGCATGCAATGAATGGACACAGAGAGCAGACAATGGGGGGAAGGGGAGAGAAATAAATAAAATAAATCTTTTTTTTTTTAAGATGTATTTTTATTTCTCTCCCCTTCCCCCCATCCCAGTTGTCTGTTCTCTGTGTCCATTTGCTGCGTGTTCTTCTGTGTCCACTTCTATTCTTGTCAGTGGCACCAGGAATCTGTGTCTCTTTTTTGTTGCATTATCTTGCTGCGTCAGCTCTCCATATGTGCTGCACCACTCCTCGGCAGGCTGAACTTTCTTTCGCGTGGGGCGGCTCTCCTTACGGGGTACCCTCCTTGGGTGTGGGGCTACCCTACGCCGGGGACACCCCTGCATGGCAGGGTACTCCTTGCGCACATCAGCACTGCACATGGGCCAGCTCCACACAGGTCAAGGAGGCCCTGGGTTTGAACCATGGACCTTCCATGTGGTAGGCGGATGCCCTCTCCATTGAGCCAAGTCCATTTCCCAAAATAAATCTTAAAAAAAAAAAAAAAGATAACCCACACAAAGGAAGAAAATATTTGGAAACCACAAATATGGTTTTTTATTTAGAATATATAAATAAATCCTTCAATTTAACAATAGACAACCTGATTAAAAAATGGGCGAAAGACTTGAAAAGACATTTCTCCAAAGAAGATATACAAGTGGCCAAATAGCACATGACTAGATGCTCAACATTATTGGTTATTGTGGAAATAAGAATCAAAACCATTTCACACACACTGGAATGGTTACAACTAAAAAGAGTAAATTTAAGAAAGTGTAGAGAGGATATGCAGAAATAGGAACGATCATTCCTTGTTGGTGGAAATGTAAAATGATGCAAACTTTGTGGACGACATTTTGGCAGTTTCTCAGAAATTTAAATATAGAATTACCATATGACCAGTACTCTTGCTCTTAGGTATATATCCAAAATAATTGAAAGCAGGGAGTTGAACAGATATTTGTATACCAAAGTCCACAGCATTATTATTCACAATAGCCAAAAGATGGAAGCAGCCCAAGTGTCCATGAATAGAAGAATGGATAAATAAAATGTAGTATATGCATACAATACAATATTATTTAGCTGTGAAAAAGAATGAAGTTTTTTTTTTTTTTTAAGATTTATTTATTTATTTAATTTCCCCCCTCCCCTGGTTGTCTGTTCTTGGTGTCTATTTGCTGCGTCTTGTTTCTTTGTCCGCTTCTGTTGTCGTCAGTGGCACGGGAAGTGTGGGCGGCGCCATTCCTGGGCAGGCTGCACTTTCTTTTCATGCTGGGCGGCTTTCCTCACCGGCGCACTCCTTGCGCGTGGGGCTCCCGCATGCGGGGGACACCCTTGCGTGGCACGGCACTCCTTGCGCGCATCAGCGCTGCGCATGGCCAGCTCCACACGGGTCAAGGAGGCCCGGGGTTTGAACCGCGGACCTCCCATATGGTAGACGGACGCCCTAACCACTGGGCCAAAGTCCGTTTCCCTGAAGTTTTGATATATGCTGCAACATGGATGAACCCTGAAGACATTATGTTATGTAAAACAAAACAGACAAAAAAGGACAAATATTGTATGATCTCACTGACATGAAATAATTAGAATAAATTCATAAAGGCAGAAAGTAGAATACAGGTTACCAGGGACTGGGGTTGGGTTAGGTAATGGGAACTCCCATTACCTAATTAAGAATTACCAATTCTTAACTGGTAAAGAATTTCTGTTTGTGGTGATCAAAAAGTTTCAGTAATGGATGGTGGTTATGCTAGCACAACAATGTGAATGTAATGAATACCACTGAATTATATATTTGAATGTGGTTTGGGGGTAAAATTTGATATTGTATGTATGTTAGAATAAAATTTGTTTAAAAAATCATAGGAGGACTTCCGGCAAGATGGTGGCTGAGTGAGCTTGCCTTGCCGTCTCTCCTGGGAAGAGGCAGCTGGGCACCGCTGGAGGTTCTCCGGGACCAGGCTTTTTCAGGATTTTTTCAGGGCAGGAAGTGTCTGGACATCGATTTGGTGGGAAGGTAACGGAAAGGACTGGTCTATAAGATATAATTTGGGACTTTTCAGGAGGGGGAGGCAAGATGGCGGCTGAGTGAACTTCCTGGTTACTAGCTCCTGGGGGGAATCGGCTGGGAGGCGTCGGAGACTCTTTGGGACCGGCTGTTTCGGGATTTTTCCTGGTCCGGAGGTGTCTGGACATCAATTTGGAGGGAAGGTAACAGAGAGGATCCATCTGTGAAATATACACGGAGATCCCAGCTATGTGTGGAGGACTCCCTCCTTGGGTAGGCGGAGCCGAGGCAGCTAGCACCGCGGCGGGTGGCGGGCGGGAGAGCCGAGCCGCGCTGTGCCGCGGCAGGCGGCGGGCGAAGGAGACAAGCCCAGCCGAGCCTAGCCGTGCCGCGGCGGGCGGCGGGCGGGAGAGCCGAGCCGTGCTGCGCAGCGGCGGCGGGCGGTGGGCGGGGAAGCCGAGTCCGGCCCAGCCAGGCTGAGCCGTGGCGGGCGGGGGGGCCGAGCCCAGCCACGCCGCGCCGGGCGGCGGGCGGGAAAGCCGAGCCCAGCTGAGCCCAGCCGAGCCGCGGCGGGGTTTCTGTTCTTTGTTTTTTTATTTTTTTTATTTTTATTTTTTATTTTTTATTTTTTGTTGTTGTTGTTGTTCTTGTTGTTCTTTTTTTTTTTTCAATCCTCTCTTTCTTGTCCCCAATATTCTTCTTATACTATTTTACCTTAACAATACAATAGGCCCTACAGGAAATACCTCACATTTGCTGGGTTTCCTCACCCTCCACTGCCTCATTTCTCTGTGAATAGATTTAGCCTATCTACACTATCCCCTTTCCCCTACAACTTGATATCCTCCACCATCTGCTATCTCTCCTATATTCCATCTCCCTTTCTTTGATCCACAAAGTGTCTAACTCTTAATTTCTAATACCTTTGTTTAGTTTTCCATCTGGTATTCGTCCCTGAAACTATTACCTTTCTTTTCTCTTTCCCTCTCTCACGAAAACAATAGCCTCTTAGTACGTACCACATTCCTCCCATATTCAGTCGTCTACCTCATTATAGGTACTTTCCTACTACTATAACTCTACACAATTTACATGATCTAACCTCCATCCTCCCAGAACTCATATTGTTGCTTTGTAAACATATATCACCAATACTACTTCACACTTTTTCCTTCCTTACACAATTGACTTTCCCCAGCACTAATACTTTCCTTTAAAGTGAGCTTAACTAGCAATAAGAAATTGGAATAAGAAGAACAAAGTGACAAAGGGAAGATATAACACTTACGCAAAAACAACAGCTAATTAATCTCCAAGACTAGACAAAGAAGCTAAGGAACTGATTAAACCCGTGAAGAAAAAATGTTGACAAGACAGCAACAAAAATCTACAAACCAAACCAGCAATCAGGAAAACATGGCTGAATCCAATCAACAAACTGAAAATCAGGAAGGGGGGCAGGACTTCGCACAAGCAATGAAAGATCTCAGAACATTTATCACCGACAAATTTGATGAAGTAATGAAAGAGGTTAACAGCGTGAAGACAACACTTGGAGGGGAAATTGCAGACATGCGTAAAAAAATAACAGATATGATGGAAATGAACACCACAATTCAAGAAATCAAAAATACACTTGCAGCAAATATCAGCAGACTAGAAGAGGCAGAGCAGAGAATTAGTGATGTGGAAGACAGTGCATTGGAAATCAAACAGATAGTAGAAGTGGTCAATAAAAAGGTAGAAAAAATCCAGATAGGACTTAGGGACCTGAATGATAACGCAAAACGCTCAAACATACGTATTATAGGCATTCCAGAAGGAGAAGAGAAGGGAAAGGGGTCAGAAGGAGTGTTGCAGGAAATAATGAATGAAAACTTCCCAAATCTACTGAAAGAGACAGATGTACATATCCAAGAAGCACAGCGCACTCCACTGGTCATAAACCCCAACAGGCCCACCCCAAGACATATACTTGTCAAATTATCCAATGCTCAAGACAAAGAAAAAATTCTAAAAGCAGCAAGAGAAAAGAAAACCATCACATACAAGGGAAACTCCATAAGATTAAGTGCTGATTTCTCATCTGAAACGATGGAGGCAAGAAGGCAGTGGTATGATATAGTCAAGGTACTAAAGGAAAAAAATCTCCAACCAAGAATACTCTATCCAGCTAAACTAGCATTCAAAAATGATGGAGAGTTCAAAATATTCACAGATAAACAGAAACTGAAAGAGTATATCAACAAGAAACCTCCCCTTCAAGAAATTCTTAAGGGAATTCTGCAGGAAGAAAGGAAAAAACAGGACAGTCAGAGATGGAGGAGAGTGTAAAAGCAACAAGAAAGACAAAAATAGAAGGGGAAAATAAAATAATACAAACAAAATATAACAAACACAAATCCAACCAAAATATGGCTACCATAAATAACTCTCTAAACGTAATAACACTGAATGTCAATGGATTAAACTCACCTATCAAAAGATTCAGACTGGGACACTGGATAAGGAAATACGACCCATCTATATGCTGCCTACAAGAGACACATCTTAGACCCAGAGACTCATGGAGGTTGAAAGTGAATGGCTGGAAAACAATCATACAAGCAAACAACAACCAAAAAAAGGCAGGAGTAGCTATATTAATATCAGACAAAATAGACTTTAAATGCGAAACAATTGTGAGAGACAAAGAAGGATACTATATTTTAGTGAAAGGGAAAATTTGTTAAGAAGATTGAACAATCATAAATATTTATGCTCCTAACAAGGGCGCCTCTAAATATGTGAGGCAAACGCTGGAAAAACTAAGTGAAAGAATAGATGCATCTACAATTATAGTGGGGGATTTTAATACACCACTATCAACTCTGGACAGAACATCTCAAAAGAGAATCACTAAAGAAACAAAACATTTGAACAGTATATTAGAAGAGCTGGATCTAATAGACATATATAGATCATTACACCCAAACACAGCAGGATATTCATTTTTCTCAAGCGCACATGGAACATTCTCCAAGATTGATCATATGCTAGGCCACAAAGAAAGGCTTAATGAATTCAGAAAGATCGAAATCATGCAAAACAATATCTCTGACCACAGTGGAGTCAAGCTGGAAATTTGCAAGGGACAGAGACCCAGACTTCACACGACAATTTGGAAATTAAACAGCACACTCTTAGAAAAACAGTGGGTCAAAGAGGAAATCTCAAAAGAAATCAATGACTACCTTGAAACAAATGATAATGATAACACAACATACCAAAATTTATGGGATGCAGCAAAAGCGGTACTGAGAGGGAAATTTATAGCCATAAATTCATATATCAAAAAAGAAGAAAGAGCAGAAATTGAAGAATTAACTGCACATTTGAAGGAATTAGAAAAACAACAACAAAGTAACCCAACAGGAAGAAGAAGGAAGGAAATAACAAAGATAAGAGCAGAACTAAATGAAATAGAAAATAAGAAAGCACTTGAAAAAATAAACAAGACCAAGAGCTGGTTTTTTGAGAAGATCAACAAAATTGACAAACCTTTAGCAAGACTAACAAAGAAAAAAAGAGAAAAGATGCAAATACACAAAATAAGAAATGAGAAAGGTGATATCACCACTGACCCCACAGAAATAAAGACTATCATAAGAGGATACTTTGAAAAACTATATTCCAACAAAAATGACAATTTAGAGGAAATGGACAAATTCCTAGAAATACATAAGCAGCCCATACTGACGAAAGAAGAAATTGATGATCTTAACAAACCAATCACAAGCAAAGAGATAGAATCAGTCATTAAAAATCTCCCAACTAAGAAGAGCCCAGGGCCAGACGGCTTCACAGGTGAATTCTACAAAACATTCCGGAAAGAACTAACACCAATCCTGTTGAAACTATTCCAAAAAATCGAAACAGAAGGAACACTGCCTAATTCCTTCTATGATGCCAACATTACCCTAGTACCAAAGCCAAACAAAGACACCACAAGAAAGGAAAATTACACACCAATTTCTCTAATGAACCTAGACGCAAAAATACTTAACAAAATACTTGCTAATCGTATTCAACAACACATTAAACGAATTATACACCATGACCAAGTGGGATTTATCCCAGGTATGCAAGGATGGTTCAACATAAGAAAATCAATCAATGTAATACACCATATAAACAGATTGAGAGAAAAAAACCACATGATTATATCTATAGATGCAGAAAAGGCATTTGACAAAATACAGCACCCCTTCCTGATAAAAACACTCCAAAAGATCGGAATACAAGGAAACTTTTTTATTTATTTTTTATTGACTTTGTAATAATATTACATCAAAAATATATATGTGAGGTCCCATTCAACCCCGCTCCCCCACCCCCCCCCCCTTTCCCCCCCCAACAACACTCGTTCCCATCATCATGACACATCCATTGGATTTGGTAAGTACATCTTTGGGCACCTCTGCACCTCATAGTCAATGGTCCACATCATGGCCCATACTCTCCTCCATTCCATCCAGTGGGCCCTGTGAGGATTTACAATGTCCGGTGATTGCCTCTGAAGCACCATCCAGGGCAGCTCCATGTCCCAAAGACACCTCCACCTCTCATCTCTTCCTGCCTTTCCCCATACCCATCGTCCACCATGTCCACTTTTCTCAATCCAATACCACCTCTTCTATGTAGACATTGGATTGGTTGTGTCCATTGCACCTCTATGTCAAGAGGAGGCTCAAATTCCACATGGATGCTGGATGCAGTCCTCCCATTTTTAGTTGTAATCACTCTAGGCTCCATGGTGTGGTGATTGTCCTTCTTCAACTCCATCTTAGCTGAGTGTGGTAAGCCCAATAAATCAGATTGTAGGTGCTGGAGTCTGTTGAGGCTCAGGACCTGGCTATCACATTGTCAGTCCAGAGATTCAAATCCCCTAAATATATCTTAAATCCCAACGTTAACTGCACCTCCAGCACATTAGCATGAAAGTCTTATGAAGGGAGATCCCATCTGAGTCCAGATTCATCACACATAAACACCATTTCCAAAGAGGGGCCATCTGCCCTGGTAGTTAACCCCATCGGCCATGGCCATAACTCTCATGGGTCTCTTTAGCCTCAAGGAAACTTTTTGAACATGATAAAGAGTATATATGAAAAACCTAAAGCCAACATTGTTTACAATGGCGAAGTCCTGAAATCCTTCCCTCTAAAATCAGGAACAAGACAAGGATGCCCATTGTCTCCGCTCCTATTTAACATTGTCTTGGAAGTACTGGCTCGAGCACTGAGACAAGAACCAGATATAAAAGGCATTCAAATTGGAAGGGAAGAAGTCAAAATTTCATTATTTGCAGATGACATGATCCTATATATAGAAAACCCTGAGAGATCTTCAACAAAGCTCCTAGAACTCATAAATGAGTTTAGCAAAGTCGCAGGTTATAAGATCAATGCGCAAAAATCAGTAGCATTTCTATACACCAATAATGAGCAAGATCAGGAGGAAATCAAGAAACAAATACCATTCACAATAGTAAATAAAAAAATCAAATACTTAGGAATAAATTTAACTAAAGAGGTAAAAAACTTATACATCGAGAACTATACAAGATTGTTCAAGGAAATCAAAGAAGACCTAAATAAATGGAAGAATATTCCCTGTTCATGGATAGGAAGACTGAATATTATTAAGATGTCTATCCTACCAAAACTGATCTACACATTCAATGCAATCCCAGTAAAAATCAACACAGCCTTCTTTAAGGAACTAGAAAAACTAACTATGAAATTTATTTGGAATAAAAAGAGGCCCCGAATAGCCAAAGACATATTGAAAAAGAAAAACGAAATAGGAGGAATCACACTTCCTGACTTCAAAACATACTACAAAGCTACAGTAGTGAAAACAGCATGGTACTGGCATAAGGAGAGACACACAGACCAATGGAATCGAATTGAAAGTTCAGATATAGAACCTCATGTATATAGCCATATAATATTCGATAAAGCCACCAAACCCTCTCAACTGGGAGAGAATGGCCTATTCAACAAATGGTGCCTGGAGAACTGGATAGCCATATGTAGAAGAATGAAAGAGGATTACCATCTCACACCTTATACAAAGATCAACTCTAGATGGATCAAAGACCTAAATATAAGAGCCAAGACCATAAAGACCTTAGAAAGCAGTGTAGGGAAACATCTACAGGACCTTGTAATAGGAAATGGCTTCATGAATATCACACCAAAAGCACGAGCAGCAAAAGAACAAATAGATAAATGGGACTACCTCAAAATTAAAGCCTTCTACACCTCAAAGGAGTTTATCAAGAAAGTAAAAAGGGAACCCACACAATGGGAGAAAATATTTGGCAACCATATATCTGATAAGAGACTTATAACTTGCATATATAAAGAACTCATATATCTCGAAAACAAAAAGATAAACAACCCATTTAAAAAATGGGAAAAAGATTTAAACAGACACTTCTCCAAAGAAGAAATACAAATGGCTAAAAAGCACATGAAAAAATGCTCCAAATCCCTAGCTATCAGGGAAATGCAAATCAAAACGACAATGAGATACCATCTTACTCCCATAAGATTGGCAGCCATGAAAAAAACAGTAGAATACAAATGCTGGAGAGGATGTGAAGAAAGGGGAACACTCATCCATTGCTGGTGGGAATGCAGAAGGATCCAACCATTCTGGAGGACAGTTTGGCAGTTTCTCAAAAAATTATCCATAGATTTGCCATATGACCCAGCAATACCACTGCTGGGTATATACCCATCAGATCTGAAAACAAGGACACAAACCGATATATGTACACCAATGTTCATAGCAGCATTGTTCACCATCGCCAAAAGTTGGAATCAATCCAAAAGTCCATCAACAGATGAGTGGATCAATAAAATGTGGTATATACACACAATGGAATACTACTCAGCTGT
The DNA here is from genome assembly GCF_030445035.2 of Dasypus novemcinctus. Taxonomy (NCBI): domain Eukaryota; kingdom Metazoa; phylum Chordata; class Mammalia; order Cingulata; family Dasypodidae; genus Dasypus; species Dasypus novemcinctus. Next base: position 90,837 of record NW_026688247.1, on the reverse strand, counting down.
AAGAACCAATACACTACAATCGCACGTGACAACATGGATGAACCTTGAGAATCTTATGTTAAGTGAAGCAACCCAGGCATTGAAGGACAAATACTATATGACCTCAATGATATGAAATAAGTTAACTGCCTCAGAGAGCTAGAGTCTGGAAAAGTGGCTTACTGGAAATCGGGGGGTGGAGGAAGGATGTGAGTTAACGTCTGTAGGGGTGGAATCTGTGATGAGCTGGGGGTAAGTATGAGCACAAAGAAGGGACAAAATGGGGGCAAGGGGTTACCTTCGGGTGGGGTTTTCTGGGTTTGAGGGGGGCTGGGGATGGGAAGAGGGGTAATATGGTCCAAGAAATAGGTGGGAGGGAGGGGCAACATACAAACATGGGAGAGTGCCAGAAGTTCGTTGAGAACTAAATGTTGAGTAAAACGTATCAAAGTATAAACGTATCACCTGGTTAGGACGCTCAGGGGGTATGGTCTGATGCGGGACGGACTCCGGAGGGAATAGCTGAAGGCTCATTTTGCCAAGGTGGGTTCTACCATTGGGTGGGGTGGACCCATATCCTGGGGAAGACTAATGCCGTCGAATAGAGAGAACTGTATCTCTCGTGAGAAAGGACGGCTCCCAGGGCATTAGATTGGCAGGCGTTGTGGGCCCTAAGGGGAGGGGAAAATGGACGTGCAATGGATAGAACAAAGGTAAATAAGGGGGCAAAAGAGGAGTTATGTGAGAGTACACGAGGATGAATATAAAACAGCTAATATTACACCAAAAACATATAGGGGACGACAGACTAATAATGAAAACCATAAGACAAAACATAGGATAACTAAAAAATTTAGAAAACTGTACAACCTAAAGTATGGACCACATAGTAAGCACAAATGTTACCTTGTTTGAAAACTATAGTTTCGGAATCTGTACATCAGTTTCAGGAAATATGATATGAATAAGTTAAAAGATTATTGCTGTGGAAGGGAAAAGGTTTTATGGTGGATCTGGGGAAATACTGTATATTGTATACATGAATTTTGGTGATCTAAGACTCTTCTGAAGCTGACATTATGTTGGGATTCACTTTACGGGAAGTTTTGGATCACAGAGTGGTTCAACAATGGCAGCGGAGGAATACTGATATGGGATGTTATTGACAGGATATATATGGTTGACAGGGAGTTATACAGGGCATATGCCCAGGGTATATGGTAATGTCTATATATACTCATAGTGGAAACAATTAAAAACAACAGCTGGGGGGGTACTGGGCTCCTGGCCGGGGGGTCACTGTTGTGGGCCCTGGGAGAGCAGCGGCAATCCTCCAGGTGCAACGGCAAGAACCAGGAAGGAAGGAGGGCCCAACAGTGGGCTCTTGATACTAATGGCTACACTTTTGAGCCTATGCACCTGCAATAAGAACAAGGCCTAGAGTAGCATTGTGCCTGGGGGTTTCCTCCTGACAGCCTTCATGTTACTCAAATGTGGCCACTCTCACAGCCAAACTCAGCGTGTAGATGTGATGCATTCCCCCCAGCGTGGGACACGACACCCGGGGATGAGCCTCCCTGGCACCGAGGGATCACTACCACATACCAGCTGAAGAAGCAACTAGAAAATGACCTTGAATTAAAGATTCAATGCGGAACAGCAGAATATACCTGTCTACATATAATAACATGACTTCGGGAAGCGGTTTGACCTAATGTAAGGGGGAAATGGAAAGGAGAAATGAGATTATAAGGCTGTGAGTCTCTAAAAAAGAGTCTGGAGGTTGTCAGAAGGAATACCCCTATGTACAACTGAACAGAGTCTAAGAGACAGATAAGGTAGATACAACCCCAGGTATTGGTTCTTTTGAGGGATAAAGAGACCCACGGGTTCTATGGTCATGGCAGAAGGGGTTCACTGCCATGACTGATGGCCCTTCTTTGGAGCTGGTGTTTCTGCGTGATGGAAATGGACTCAGAGGGGATCTCTTTTCACAAGACTTGCATGCTACTTTATTGGAATTGTAGTTGGTGCTGGGTTTAAGATATATGTAGGGGATTTGAATCTCTGGACTGATAATATGACAGAGGCCCAGAGCCTCAACAGACTTCAGCTCCTACACTTTGACTTATTGGACTTACTCCACTCAGCTAACATAGAGTTGAAGAAGGTCAACCACCACAACATGGAGCCTAGAGTGTCTACAACTAGAAGCGGGAAGAGTGCATCCAGTACCCATGTGGAATCTAAGCCCTCACTTGACATAGGTGTGCAATGGACACAACCAATCCAATGTCCACAGAGGCAATGTGAAATGGGTGTGGGAACGGTAGCCATGGGGGCTGCTGGGTGTGGGGAACGGGAGGAAGAGATGAGATGTGGAGGCGTTTTCGGGACGTGGAGTTGTCCTGGATAGTGCTTCATGGACAATTACGGGACACTGTAGATCCCCCCAGGGCCCACTGGATGGAACGTGAGAGAGTCTGGGCTATGATGTGGACCATTGACTATGGGGTGCAGTGATGCTCAGAGATGAACTTACCAGGTGCAATGGATGTATCACGATGATGGGAGAGAGTGTTGCTGTGGGGGGAGTGGGGGGCGGGGGTGGTGGGGTTGAATGGGACCTCATATATTTTTTTTAATGTAATTAAAAAATAATAATAATAAATAATTATTTAAAAAAAATAAAATAAAATGCATATAAAAGTAAAAAAAAAATCATAGGATTGTACAACACAAAAGTGTTATAAGTATAATCATTATATATAAGTATAAATATAATATTTTTTCACCATTTTTAACAAAAATATTACACTAATGTAAAGTGTTAATAATGGAGGGAGGGTAATAGGGAACTCTATATCTCCCCACCACCAATACCTTGCATTGTTGTGAAACATTTGCTACAAACTATGAAAGAGCATCTTCAAAATATTACTAACTATAGTCCATATCTTATATTTTGTGTATTTTCCCCCTACTCACCCAATTATTAACACCCTATATTAAGATTACATATTTTTATTGTTCAGAAGAAAATATTCTCATATTTGTCTTGTTATCCACAGTCCATCATTCACCACTGGATTCACTATGTTATACAGTTCCATGCTTTGTACAGTCCATTCAGAGTGGGCACTCAGTGGCTCATTTTTATCACAGAGTTGTGCTGTCATCACCTCAAGTCAATTTTAGAACGCTTTCATTACTCCAAAAGGAAAAATCCCATATCTTCCTATAACCCCCTATTGTTGCTGTTTAGTATTGGAAAAAATATCTTCTTGCCATTATTGCAAAATATTACAATATTACTTTTAACTATCGTCCATAAGTTACATTGCTTGTAATTTTCCCATATATTACCATATTCTTAGCACTTTGTAAAAGAAGAACATTCTTATATTTATAGTATTAAACACAATCTTCATCGACCACCAAAATTACTATATTATACATTCCCTAGATTTGTGTCTAGTTTCCTTTCAATAAAAAAGAGTAGTCTGTGGAAGTAAAAATTATTTTTAAAACTTTGTCAATAGTAGATGTCACAGGTTAGTTTATGATGTGATCTCAGCTTTTTTTCTCTGATTAATACACACTTCCTGTCTTTTAACATACTCTCTTTTTTCAACTACCATCAACAATTATAAAGTATTTTTTCTTCCAGGTTCAAATCCTTTCCCAAGCCTGTATACTATCTTATAGATCCAACTTCCTTAAAAAATCCAAAACCGAACCCAAACTCCTTAGTATGTTAAACTCAGTAAATGGCCTCACCATAGACCCTGACTTGTAAGTTAATACCTATGTCACTTCATACCCACTAGAATGCCTATTATCTAACAAAAAAAAGGAAAATAAGTATTGGTGGGAATGCACAGAAATTGGAATACTTATACATTGTTATGGGCATGTAAAATGGTGCCACTGTAGAAACAGTTTAGCATTTCCTCAAAAAGTTAAACATAGAATTACCAGATGACCTGGTAATACCAGTCCAGGTATATACCCCCAAAAATTGAAAACAGGGACTCAAACAGGTACTTGTACACCAAGGTTCATAAGCAGCATTATTCACAACAGCAAAAAGGTAGAAACAACCCAAATGTCCATCAACAGTTGACTGGATAATAAAATGTAGCATACACAAGCAATGGAATTTTATTCAGATGTAATATTATTCAGATGTAAAAAGAAATAAAAATTCTGATATATGCTACAACATGAACACAGAAAACATTATGCTGAGTGAAATTAGCCAGACACAAAAGGACAAATAATGTGTGATTCTATTTATATACCTAGAGTAAGCATATTCATACAGGCAGAAAGTAGATTAGAGTTTACCAGGGACTGGTGTGTGTGTGTGTGTGTGTGTGTGTGTGTGTGTAAGAGGGAGTTAACGTTTAATGGGTACAGAGTTTCTATTTAGCATGATGAAAGGGTTTTGGTAATACATGGTGTTGAGGGTAGAATAATATTGGGAATCTAATTAGTATCACTTAATTGTATACTTAAAAATGTTAAAAAAAAAAAAAAAGTAAGTTTTGCTATGTATAGGTGTAGTGCTTTGCCAATGTTTATGAATTCCAAAAATAGATATTGGATTGTGTTTGCAGTCTGGTCTATTTCTCTGGGCATATTAGACAGTATTAAATTCAGAGGTTTCACTTTTACTTTATTAAGTTATGATTTTAAGGCTTTGACTTGGCCACATCAGTAGGACTTTGAGTTCCTGTCCCCTTGGTGGGCAGGGACTCACAGAGAAAACAACACGGCAGGGAAGAAATTTGTAGTTTTGGATGCTGAAACCTGGAAAGTAAACACACAGAACACAGAGGAATACAGATGGCTCCACAGACACACCAGAGGCCCCAGGAAGAGAGATTGCCTGAGAGTCTACAGCTGACCTTGTGGAGAGACCAGAGCAGCAGCTGAGCCCAGAAAGAAATGAGCCCCAGGGAGAGAGACATTTAGGAGGAAGAGGAAGGCTGAACCCTCGCAGAGACTGGCAGCCATCTTGCTTCAACACATGGCAATTGACTTTGGTGAGGGAAGTAACTTATATTTTATGGCCTTGTGACGATAAGCTTCTACCACAAATAACTATCCTTTATAAAAGCCACAGATTTTTGGTACTTTTTATCAGCATCCCTTTGGCTAACGAATACAATAAGTTATAACAATAAACTTTTTTTAAAAGTGTGCTATTTGTATACTTAAACTAAAATGTTGGGTTGGGATTACGATGTGGATGGGGTCACAGACAGGACAATGGTATCTCTATCAGATGGTTCAAGAATTGTATCACATAGCCTGTAATTTATCTTGTTCACATTTTCTATTACATTGAAATACTCATAATTTTTCATAATCAAAACTAAAGAACCATAAATTTGTTTCATAATTTTTCATGTATTTTTTTTTTTTTGTCATTCTGATAATTAGAAAATTTCACAGAAATTGGAAGTGTGGTGTCAAGGTGGTACCCAGTTATAATTGTTCTAGTGAAGCTGTTCTAGAGTTATTTTCCTATGACTTCACTGCACCTAAAATACTTTGAGAATTGGCCTATAATGGAATTGGCCTACAATACTGCTGTTATAGCATTATAATAACAAAACTGCCTAATTTTCTTTTCTTCAGCTCTCCCATAATATCCTATGCAAACACTATCACTGTATTTCACACACTGTATAGCTATTATTGATTACATGCCTTCTTTCCAAGAACAATCCTTAGATTTTTTATTCCATACATTGGGCCAGCATTGGCAACACAAATCCAAAACTTCTCAGATCTTCACTTCCCTGCTTGCAATCCTTTAAAGAATCTATATTATCACCCAGATAAAGTCCAATGCTTTAGCATCGCATATAAGATTCTTAATAATCAGGCTCTGACCCCTGGAAACTCAGACTCTATGCTATAGTGCAAAATATGAAAGACAGTATAGTATGATTACTGAGTTAAAATCCCAGATCTGGGAAGCGGATTTGGTTCAATGGATAGGGCTTCCGCCTACCACATGGGAGGTCCGCAGTTCAAACCCCAGGTCTCCTTGACCCTTGTGAAGCTGGCCCATGCGCAGTGCTGATGCACGCAAGGAGTGCCCTGCCATGCAGGGGTGACCCCGCGTAGGGGAGCCCCACGCGCAAGGAGCGCACCCTGTAAGGAGAGCCGCCCAGCACGAAAGAAAGTGCAGCCTGCCCAAGAATGGCACTGCACACACAGAGAGCTGACACAAGATGATGCAACAAAAAGAAACACAGATTCCCGGTGCCACTGATAAGGATAGAAGCAGTCACAGAAGAACACACAGCGAATGGACACAGAGAGCAGACAACTGGGGAGCAGTGGGGTGGGGTTGGGGGGGAGGGGAGAGAAATAAATAAATAAATAAATCTTTAAAAAAAAAAAAATCCCAGATCTGCCAGGCCTCAGTGATTTTCTGGAGTACAAGAAAGGGATTCTCTTCCTCAGTTGAGGGCAGTCCACAACAAAAATGGCCCAAGTTTCCACTGGCTTCTCTAGTCAACCAATTCTTAGGGACCCAAGCCTGTAGCTGGCTTCTAGTTTTAGAATCAATGCTCCCCTTTGACCCTTAGCCCTTTGTAACTATGCCAGCCCACTGTGGGTCTTGACTCCTCCAGCCTTCATGGTGAACTGTTTCTCAAGGGTATTGTCCTTTTGGGCAATGTGTTTGTTCTTGGTAGGGGCTTCCCAGCCCATCACATGTATTTCAGTAACTTTTAAAATCAAAGCAGAGGTAAAGGATCAGTGACCCTTTCCTCCTGAGAGACCACCCTGTGTCTTACGCATTTTTGGATGTCTAACTCTGCATATAAGGTCCATACAGTAATAGATAAGTACGTGTGATACAAATTTTGTGTACAGGGTCTAATTCAGCCAAGATTTCCTAGAACACCTGCATTAAATTTCAGAATTCATGGATCCCTTAAGGTAGTGATGCCAGATAAAATACAGTTGCTCAGTTAAATGTGAATTTCAGATAAACAACAAATAATTTGTTCATATAAGTACATCTCATAGAATATTTGTATAGGTAATACATGGCTAATTATGCCATTTTTGAAGGGAGAGGATCCAAACTTTTACATGGGCCACAAAAGGGGATGCAAAATTTGCTGAAAGAACTGCTGTGCTTGAGTGACGCAGAATCAGAGGATAAAACTATTGCATGGGATGCACATATTAAAAAAATTATTTGCTGTTTATCTGAAATTCAAATTCACTTTGAGGTCAACCACAGCTTTCCTAAGTTCATGAATTACAGAGTAAGAGTTGGTATTGACTGAGAAGAGGACTAAGTTTGTGTGTGTGTGTGTGTATTTACTGAGTTAATCACTGATCGATGAAATACCATAAATTTATCCAGGATGAAGGGTGAACTAAAAGAATCACTTCCAATTCCTTTAGCTCTAAATATCAGGACGTTACTGTCATCTTCAGATCTTACACTGTTACAGAGTGACTATGATACTGACAGTGCCACCGACAATTATGACCAGTAATTTCCTTGTTAAATTCCTAGAACACAAAGATGTTATACCAAAATTCTTTAAATAGTAGATTTAGAAAATTACATTACATAAATAGCAGATGTTCAGACTGAGGAAGGAAGTGAGTTGAAGCAATTAGTCCCAATCATGCAACGGTCCCCTAAGGCCAGGAATAGAACTACGGCAGAAAACGGAAACCTTCAATTCCATCTTACCATTAAGTCCTATCACAGCCATTATGAAGCACTTTTCCTCTCACTACTGTTTGGAATTCCATAATTAGGCTAACCTTCCTACCAAATTTTTCCAGAGCAGGGCTTTTCATCTACTTTTTGAAATTTTATTTCGAAAAAAGAAGTGGTAAAAGTTCAAACAGTGCAAATGGTTATACAACGAAAAGTAGGTTTCCCTTCCACCCTGACACCTACCTAGTTCTTTAACCGGGGGTTCTTTACTTGGGTTAGGGACAGGACTCTGAGGAAGGATTTCTGGAGTACCGCGAATTTTCTGCATACATATTTTTCAATGAACGGATAACTGTACATTTTTGGTGCGGAAACGGTCCAAATTCATACCTGAGCCTCAAAAGGGTCTCCGTCAAGAACTCGCAAAAGTAGGATTTGCGGAAGGAACTGATTTGCTTAAGTGAGTTAGGACGGGCAAGTAAAAAAACCTTTGCTAACTTGTCTGTGTAAAAACTCTAACCCTATCTCCCACGTCGGCGCCGGGTTAGAAACCGCGTTCTCGGTGGGAGGGACCGCTGCTCTTTTCGCTCGAAGATCCTCGCCTGCCGCATTCCTTTCCTTCCAGCGTGTCGGCGTGCTTTGACGTCATGACGCCACACACGCAGTCCCGCCCCTGCAGAGATCGGCGCAGGGACGGAGCCTGGGTTTCTCCCAAACCCGGAATGTGAGGCCTGGACTGTCCTCTCTTGCCCTCTGACCCACTCTTTAATCCAGTCTGTGTCCGCTACCGCTACCCCTGCTCGCTCCTGGAGTAGCCAGGGCGCCCGTGCCCTTCTGTCGTGTGCCGGCGTGGCTGCCGCCGCCTCTCCGAATCCTTCAGGGCCGCGGAGGAGTTCGCTACGGAGGGAGGTGGGGGCCTTCGGGAGGAGGAGGCGGAGGAGGCGGAGGAGGAGGGAAGGAAGATGGCGGCGGTAGAACTAGAGTGGATCCCAGAGACTCTGTATAACACCGCCATCTCCGCTGTCGTGGACAACTACACCCGCTCCCGCCGAGATATCCGCTCCTTACCCGAGAACATCCAGTTCGATGTTTACTACAAGGTACGGACCGTGGGCCTGTTCTCTGCTCTTCTGCCACAACCCCTGGGGCCGCACCCCCTTCCACGTCTGCGAACCCCAGTAGTTAACCCCTCACCCCTCGTGGCTGGGATCGCCTCCGGAGATGTGTGGCGCGGTGTCCGGGTTGCCAATACAAAAAACACCCCTCTACATTCTCTGTCTCTCAAGCTCTTGGGCCATGGTATCTCATTAATGAGGCTTGCCCCTTTTGATCTTCCCTCCTCCGTGGCCCTCGGTGGGTAGGTCTTTTGCATGGACTTCCTGTATTGCGCCCCAGTCCCACTCAGTCCTTTCCTTCCAGTTTATGTCCTCGGGATATTTTCTGCTCTCTGCTCAATTAAGTGTCAGCATCAGCTGGACTTTTTGCTCTATTCTTTTTCTCCCCTTCTTACTTTCACCTCTCCCTGCCCTCCTTCCCCAAGTTTTTTTCTGCTTAATGTTTCTTAGTTCCTCCCTTCTCTTCCCAATCTAGAGGGAGTTGAGGGATTATTGGAAGTTGTGTACTTTGTTTTGAAGATTATTTAACGCTTTGATTTGTTTATATTGGGGGTTGAATTGAGGATTTTATTAATATGGGAGTGGTGGTCAATTGTTTGAAAGGAAGGGAAGACTCTTTCCTAGGGGGAAAAAAAAACAAACTTTAGAATTTAAATTATGTACGTGTGTTTCAAAGTTGCCATTTTGCAGCATTCCTAAATCTCTCCCCCTCAAATATCTGAACAAAGTCTCAAAGTCACTCTCCGAGGAGTTTCAAGGGTGAGTGTATTTAAACGTGGACAGTTTTTGCAGTGTTTTGAAGAGGAAGAGAGCTTTATGGACTCGGAGCCTCCCTTTTCCTCTCCTCACATTTGAATGTGGACACTGGTTTTATTATTCAGTCCTCTTTGCCTTGAATCGGCCTGGAGAACTGTTCTTCAGGAGCCATGCAAAATTTGAGCGGTGTAGAGTGTGATTTCTTTTGTATGTTTGAATCTTCTTGATTTGTACGTTGCCTGGAACAGTGTAAACTGATATTTAACAGATGTGTACAGTCTTCTATATGGCTGGTGTTTTCTGGCAGTTGTGTTTTTGGGAAGATTGCCCACTTTCTCCACCCCCAGAATATTTTTTCAGAATTAACAGCTGATGGGTAAATCCAGCTGCTTTGCACCAATTATGACAATTGAAATGTTTTTCCCTAAAAATTTGGAGATTAATTTTGATCCTGTATATTATTTTATTTAGAAAACGACCCCCCCATATTCCAAATTCCTAGATATGTCAATTTACTTTTGTGTATATCTAAGGAAATGTTTATATTTAAGATGTATTATTCCTCCTAAGGAAGGACCAAATTAAATATTTCTCAGCCTGGGAAAGTACAGCTTTGTGTATGCTCTGTTTATTATTTTTTTGGAATCGTTTGTAATCTTTTACACTCTTAAATTATTGGAAATTTAATCTATCAAAGTATATTCAGTAGTTGGATTCTCTCACAATACTTGGATACCTTCTGTAATTTTCATGTCTAATTGAAGCTTTTCATTTAAAAATTATTAGTGAGTATGAATAGAAGGTGCTTTTGTCACATTTTCTGTTTCACATAGTTCACAAAGAAATTATATTACTTCTTTTTGGTGTATTTTTACTTCTTAATAATTGTATGTCTGTTGGGAGTATGCTCTGTGATAAGGTGAAGGAATGTATTTGATATGTACCTGGAACTGTGTTAAATATTTTTACATATACTGTGATTAATCCTCACAGTTAAACTATATATAACCCTGGTTTATAAGTGAGAATGTTAAATAATTTAGCCAAGGTCTCATTCCTAGTATTTAATTCCCAAGCTACAAATCAAATGCCAATCTGATTCTTTTCTGTCATACCTTGCTTCTTTGCTTAGAAAGATTGTGCATCTTGACATAGTAGATTTTGTTTTTTAGGAGGTGCTCAACCTACTCCCCAGTAGTAGATTTTTACAATAAGACATTATAGCACTAAGTTTTGATTAGTCTTATATAATTAGAGGCCTCTGAGAGTGAAAATCAAGCCCTGGAAGCCAGTTTTTAATTGGAGAGATACAAAGGAAGTTTTTCTTCCTTTTAAACACAGAATCAACAGTTGTATAAATACACATATAAATATAAGATACTCATCCCTAGCGTAACTTGTGAAAATTTTGAGGGGCATTTTTTTCCACTTCAGAGCCAAGGATGAACTCATAATCAGATCTCTCCAGTAGTCCCAACTTCCATCAGTAGGTATAGTCATAGACAAAATTAGAGTATTTGTGGAAACAAAACCTCCCCTGTTCTTCCTAATTGGTATAGTCCAATGAGACTATGTTAATTTGTCTTGGTAGTTTCAAGTAAAGGCATAATCATAAAGCATTAGAAGGGGTTATGGGATGAATGGTAGATGAATAGGTATCTAACTGCTCCCTAAGAAGGGAAATGAGAGAGGGATCAGTATGTAGAAAGAATAAAATGTGAAGTTTTAAAAATTGTTATTATAGAATGGAATATATTAAAATATATTCATAGGCTGAATGTCAGAAATCTAGAGAATGAGAGGTTGAATATACAAGTGAGACAGAAAATAATTATGGAGCAGAGTCCCTGAGCAGGAGCATTAATAAGTCTTGCCCCCTTTTGGCCTTTCCTTTTACTTAAAGTGTTAGTCTTAAATTGAAGTTGGGAAAAGAATACAACTTCCTCTAGTACAAGAAGGAAAGAGTTGAGGCATGTATTACTATCAATATATGATATTCAGATATGATGTAGGAGGGCTAAACAAGTTTGAAATGGCTGCTAAGTTATATGGGATGGGAAATTGACTAAAAATATGTAAAAGAATTGACAAGAGGTATAGATGGTTCAATAAAAATTTTATACCCTACGAAATAATGGCTTCTTAATATTTTTTCCCTAAGGGTACAAAATCACTTTGGTATAGAAGTGAATAAGGTATATTTGGGGGCTTATCTAGGGTTGGAGTAATTGTAAAATTGTATACTTAGTGAAAGTAAATAGACTGATGATCTGGTTTCTTTTAAAGAATGAAGTTTAGGATCTTTTGTTTTTATTTTAACTGCTAGATCTATTTTGCGTCCTTTTCCAGAGATAAAAGTTTGCCATAGGGTTAAGTTTTAACTAGGTGATACATCAGTAATGTATTCTATTTATTATTTTCATAGTCTTAAACTTAAATTATTGTATTTTTTTCTTATTATAAGTCTTATGCTAAAGAACATACAAATTAATGCCTGATTAGGGTTAATTTTTCTTTTTTCTCTGTATATTTCTGTTGTATATTTATCTACAGCCTTATCCAATATTCTGAAAATCTTTTAAAATTTTCTGGTAACAAATTGGGAAAAGTTTTTGCCATATATTTGAAAGAATTAATATTCTTTTCATATGAAGACCTCTAATGATCAATAAGTTGAGAGCTCAGACTTTATGGGGTGCAGGGGGCATAAAAGAACATATGTAACCTGCCATACATTTATCTGGCTCTTTGGGGAAAAAAAGTTAGACCTCTACTTCATACCATATACCAGAATGAATTCCAGGTGAGTAAAGATTTAAATATGGCAAATCATGATAGTATCAGAATAAATAAAATTTCTTCTGTAAAGAAAGTCTTTTTTAAAGGTAATTTACAAATTATAAAAGTGTCGAATGTTATAAAAATAAATAGATGTAAAAGATAAAATCCTCTGCCACTTTTCTTGCCAACATTGCATTGCCATCTTGGCACAGAGAAAGTTTTTCTAAGCATGAAGCCAAAACCCAGGGAGTACTTCACAATTGGGGGTGGGAGGTGGGATAGGGATAATAAGCACATTTTTTAAAAGACTGTACAACTGAGAACATTTGACAGGTAAAGGGCTAAGTTCTTTAATACAGAAACGTCTAGCACCAGTCATGAAAAAGGCAAAACCAGCTCATGTCCAGAGGTTATAAACAGCCAGCTCAGAGAAGAGAAATTGTGAGTGACCAATAAACATCAAAGGATGCTCAATTGAAATTTACATTTAAAAATATGATATCTTGCCAAGGCAATCATGAGGAAGAAAGAAAATCTGGAGGATTTATTCCATAAAATATCAAGTTGTAACATTTACAATACTGTGGTATTTGGTACACAGATAAATAGACCAAAGGAATAAAATAAGAGCTCAGAAACAGACTAACACCTACACTGTCCCCTGGTTTATTATTATTATTATTTTTTTTAAAGATTTATTTTTATTTATTTAATTCCCCTCCCCCGGTTGTCTGTTTTCTGTGTCTTTTTGCTGCGTCTTGTTTCTTTGTCCGCTTCTGTTGTCATCAGCGTCACGGGAAGTGTGGGCGGCGCCATTCCTGGGCAGGCTGCACTTTCTTTCGCGCTGGGCGGCTCTCCTTATGGGTGCACTCCTTGCGCGTGGGGCTCCCCTACGCGGGGGTCACCCCTGCGTGGCGCGGCACTCCTTGCGCGCATCAGCACTGCGCATGGGCCAGCTCCACACGGGTCAAGGAGGCCCGGGGTTTGAACCGCGGACCTCCCATGTGGTAGACGGACGCCCTAACCACTGGGCCAAAGTCCGTTTCCCCCCCTGGTTTATTATTAAAGTGACACAGGACAGTGGGAAAAGGAAAGTCAAATAAATGATGCTGGTCACTTAGATATCCATATGCACTTTTAGGAAAAGTCTTCATTATGTCAGCAGAAATTTATTAAATAGAATACAAAATGAGCTAAATATAAAGAAAATTTGATAAATTGGAGTATAAGAGAGTGAAAAGGCAAGACGTGTACCTAAATCTTACAAAGGGATTCATATCCTACATCTAAAGAACTACAAATTAATAAGAAAAGGAAAAATAACCTGGTTTTTTTTTTTTAATGAGGAAGGACCCTGAATAGATATCCAAGAGCAGGCATCCAAAGGACCAATCAACATTTGGAAAGGGACCCAATCTCATTTGTCTTTAAAAAAAAATGCTGTCCCATACATTAGAATGACTTAAAGGAAGAAGGGGGAAAAAAGTGTTGACAAGGATATAGAGTAACCAGACTCTCATATGCTGTAAGTGTGAGTATAAATAGATATACCTTTTTGGAAAACTAACATGTACTGAAGCCAGAGATACATATTTATAACATAGCAGTTCGACTCCAAGAATACACTTAAGAATGTTCGTAGCAACACTATTCATAACAGCCAAAAGTAGAAACTCTCTGAATATCCATCAATAGGATAATTAATAAATTATGGAATGGTCTCACAGTATAATATTATACAACAAGAATGAATAAACTGCAACTGCACGAAACAATGTGGATGAATCTCACAAATGCTACTGAGTGAGAGAAACCAGTTTACAAGAGTGTATACCAACCCAAGTGCCCATCAATCCATAAATGGATAAACAAAATGTATAAACATGCAATGGAATATTAGCCATAAAAAGAAATAAAGTTCTGGTACAGATGGCAACATGGATGAACCTTGAAGTAAGCATGTTGGGTGAGATAAATCAGTTATAAAAGGACTAATATTGTATGATCTCATTGATATGAAATAATTAAAATAAGTAAACACAGAATCTAGAATATAGATCAGGATGGGGTGGAGGTAGGAAATTGGAAGCCAAGTCTTCAAATGTAGAAAGTTTCTATTTGGGATGATGGAACCTCTTTGGTAGTGGATGGTAGTGATGGTATTATAACATTGTGAATGTAGTTAACAGCACTGAATTATACATTTGAATGTGGTTAAAATGGGAAATGTTGGAGGTTGTATATATGGTATTTGAATTTAAAAGTCCGTAGAACCTAGGGCATTACACAGCAAACCCATGGACTGTAGTTAATAGTACATTTATAAAAATGTGTTTTATTAATCGTAACAAATGTACCACACCAATGCAAGTTTAAAATATCCTTTATTGCTCTATGGTGCCTCAGTGCAGTTTAGAAACTGCAAGTATATATATTGTAAGATTCCAAGTATATAAAGGTCAAAAAGAGGCAGAATAAATTTAGTGTGTTGGAAGTAAAGAGTGGTACTCTTTGAAAGATGTTGACTGAGCAGGGGCATGAGGCTTTGGGATTCTGAAAATATTACATTTCATGATCTGGATGCTAGTTACATATGTTTGTTCATTTTATGAACCTATATTGAGTTTTATTTGCGTTTATGAGTTGTTCAGTCTTCTGTATGTATATAATAGAATATTTCAATAAAAACTTTTAAAGAATAACATCATTCTTCACCTATTAGATTATTAAAGTTTAAAAATTTACATCATCTAATAATGATTGATGTGATGAATGCACAACTGTGATTATACCAAATACCATTGATTGTACACTTTGGATGAATTGTATACTTTCTTAATATGTATCAATAAAATTGATTTGTTTAAAAAAATTTTAAATGATACATTCCCTTTTACTTGTAATACTGCTGCTTTAGTTTGCCAGGGCAACTGGCACATAACACAGAGTATTACATATAACACAGAATGAGGTTGTTTTGCTTAAACAACAGGACTTGATTGGCTTACAGGTTGAAGGCAAGAAGTCCCACCATCAAGGTATCGACAGGCTTTCTCCCAGAGTTTGTAGATATTCTTGTGCTGGCTTGCTGGCAGTCTTTGAAGTTCCTTGGCTTGGAGATGTATCTCTGTCCCTTCACCTGGAGATTTCCCTCTCTTATCTCTGATTTCTCACTGGTTGCATTCAAAGTAGTTTTTACTCTGTACCCTGTGTATTTCTTTAATATTTGGATTTTTATTACCATCTATTACTTTCATAAGCAGAAGTAATATATATATTTTAAGAAAGTAGAGTTGAGTTTTTAAGAAAACGATATCTGGGACACAAAGTTGAACTAAGAGAAGAGTAGCCTAAATAGAGATACTCTGAAACATTGTCAGTATGATTGAGAAATAAGTCTAAGAGTTTGTTTTAAAAGAAAAACAGTTCAACTAATTAGTTAATTCACTAGCCAAATCAAGAAACATGGGAGAAAGTTCAGATTCTCAAAATTAAGATTGAGAAAAGGAATGAAAAGGAAGAAAATTAGCTTTTTATATTGTGAAATAGCTTTTTAAGATGTAGAATAAGTTGTATAATTGAGAAAAGGAATGAAAAGGAAGAAAATTAGCTTTTTATATTGTGAAATAGCTTTTTAAGATGTAGAATAAGTTGTATAATTATGCTAATCAGTCTGAAAAAATATGAAATTATGTGTCTAGAAAATACAGATTACCAAAGAGGGAGGTTACTAGATGAGAAACCGAGATAAACTGAGAAATTATACTTGCCCCTCTCTCTACCCCTGCTCCACCCACTGCAATGAAACAAAATAAAACAACTTCCATCAATATCAGGTACACTCTTAGGTGAATTCAAAGAACATTTGACACTTTTGATAAATTGTTACAGGTAAAAAAATAAAGAGGCTAACTATATCAGATATCAGAACCTAAGGTAGTAACAAAAGACCTTAGAATACTAAATCTTATTTTTGAGTCTTTGAAGCAAAAATTCTAAACAAAATTATAGCAAATCCAAATCAAGTCTGTTAATATAATTCACCATATTAATAGGGCAGGGAAACCTATCAACTAATGATCTGTATAGGTAACAGAAATGTAATAAATCAAACATCTCTTCCATTCTCTAATAAATATTCAGATAAATGTATGCCTGTATCTACTCAAAAGATAATCTACATATCCAAATAAAAATGTTTAGAGAGGAAATGCTATTTTTCTCGGTATAATTCATTTTTTTTAGTTAAGAACTTTTTTTTTTTTTAAACTAAGGAGGTACTGGGAAATGAACCCAGGACCTCATACATGGGAAGGAGGTGTTCAAACACTTGAGCTACATCTGCTCCCAGTAAAAATTTTTGATCTCTGGAACTGCACACTAGGTATTTGACATTCTTGAAGTGCTAACCAATGCAATTAGAATAAAGAAGTAATAGTGAATTTTAGAAAGGATGAAGAATTATATTTTTAACAGATGGTATAATTATAAATACATAAAAAGCCCAGGAAAATCACCTGAAAAACTGTAGCTTAATAATTAAAATTAAAGTTTTTCTACATGCAGTATAGGAAAAAATACATCTTATTCAATGTAGTAACAGAAAACAATGCCAAAAAGTAAATCCAAAAACAGACATTAAAGGAATTGGAAAAATCTTCAATAAATGTAGAAGAGACATACATAATTTGCTCTTAATCGGAATATTCAGGATTTTAAAGATACCAGTTCACCCTAAATCTTAACTCTAAATCAAAATCTCTCCCCCCAAAAAATGTGTTTTTTTGGGGAATCAAGCTTAAAAGCTTAAAAATTTATAATGATAAAAAGTTTTTAGCTTATATAATGAAGGATTAATGCTTATAAAACATATTCAATTCAGTACTCCCACAAAAAGAGGACTGAAAAGAAATGTGCCTTTATGCTGACAGTGATTTTCTCTAGATGGTGACATTGACTTTGTCTTTTTTTTTTAATTCTTTGCTAAATTTTCTGAAGATAAATATGCAATTCTGAAATCAAAATAAAGGAATACCCAGTTATAATTAAGTATAAATTCTTTTAGCACCACATTTAAGATGAATTTTGGGGTTAAAGGACAAGAATAAATGTATCTTGTAAGTGAAGACAAGAAAATGTGTATTAAAACAAAACATTACTACTTTTATTTTAGAAGTGAAGGATACATTTGCAAAACTTTTTTTTAGAAAACCATTTTATTATGGAAAAATTAAACACATATAAAAGTTGACAGAGTTGATGAATAGGCCATTATCCAGCTTCAACATTTATCAATTCTTGGCGAGTTTTGCTGCTGAATCTATTGTCCACCCACTTTTCGTTTTCCATAGTATTTGGAGCACATCTAGACAACATAAAATTTCATCCATAAATATTTTAGTAGCTACCATACTATCATTACACCTAAAAAAATTAGGTCATTCTATAATATTATTAAATATCCATCATCGTTCAAATTTTTGATGGTCTTTTATAAATATATATATATATACACATACACAATTGATCCTCATTATTCATGGATTCTGTATTTACAGTTTTGCCTACTTGCTTGAATTTATTTGTAACCCCGGAATGATCATTCCCAGCATTTGTGGTCAATAAAGGACACGCACAGAGCAATGAAAAATTTGAGTCACCCTCGCACATGTTCCTAGCTAAGGTCAAACAAGGCAATGGTCTGTTCTTGTTTCAGCTCTCATAAGTATCCTTTTCACAAGTACTTAGTCCCAAGTTTTCACATTTTTGTGCTTTTTGCTGTTCAAAATGGTCCCCAAGTGTAGTGCCAAAGTGCTGTCTAGTGTTCCTAAGTTCGAGAAGATGGTGATGTGCCTTACAGAGAAAATATGTGCTCTAGATACACAACTATTGGTTTTAAGTTCAATGTTAATGAGTCAATACCTTATTTAGTGAACTCCAGGTACCTTCCCCTCAATGAGAATCTACTCGCTGGACTCCTACTTTGCTACTGAAACCAACCATTGAATATAAACAGTTCTGTTTTTCTTCCTTCCCAGCTGTTTCTAAGTTTGTGTCTTCTTAATTTTGGCAACTGTAGAACTTCTGTTCTTAATTTCAAACTTGGCTATGTATCCAAAAATTATTTTGTGATATTTTTTCAACATTTCCCTGTGTTTGGAAAAGGCTAATAGGTTTTCATCTGTGTCACCACTGCATGCTGTGTTTTGGAAGCTTTAAGATCCCCATTCCTTTTCAAACTCAACTGAAGTTCTTCCTTGGAGTGGGTATTTTGTTTTCTTGAGGCACTCTACCTATCTCAATCATGTCATCTGTAAACATTTGTTTTTATGTCCTGTTAGATTCTAAATTTTTTGAGATCAGGGAACAGTTCTTACTGACTTGTATTCCTATACTTAGCACAGTGCTTCATATAAATATTCCTGGGAAATATTTATTGTTAATAAAAACAAATAATTAGAATGTCCCTAGTTATAATATTCTTGCCTTTGATATGAAAGTCACAAAGACGTAACAAGTTCAGTAAGCTAAGACTTGCTAAGAGTTTCATGTAACTGAGGGTGTTTGGTTAAAAAAATCAGCTATTGGGAAACGGACTTTGGCCCAGTGGTTAGGGCGTCCGTCTACCATATGGGAGGTCCGCGGTTCAAACCCCGGGCCTCCTTGACCCGTGTGGAGCTGGCCATGCGCAGTGCTGATGCGCGCAAGGAGTGCCGTGCCACGCAAGGGTGTCCCCCGCGTGGGGGAGCCCCACGCGCAAGGAGTGCACCCGTGAGGAAAGCCACCCAGCGTGAAAAGAAAGAGCAGCCTGCCTAGGAATGGCGCCGCCCACACTTCCCGTGCCGCTGACAACAACAGAAGCGGACAAAGAAACAAGACGCAGCAAATAGACACCAAGAACAGACAACCCGGGGAGGGGGGGAAATTAAATAAATAAATAAATCTTTAAAAAAAAAATCAGATATTAAAATGGGAAGCACCTAATTTTACCTGTATATTTTTTTTAATTTTTTTTTTTAATTTTCACTTTTTTTTTTAAGATTTATTTATTTCTCTCCCCTTCCCCCCCACCCCCGTTGTCTGCTCTCTGTGTCCACTTGCTGCGTCTTGTTTCTTTGTCCGCTTCTGTTGTTGTCAGTGGCACGGGAATCTGTGTTTCTGATTTTTGTCATCTTGTGTCAGCTCTCCGTGTGTGCGGCACCACTCCTGGGCAGGCTGCACTTCCTTTCGCGCTGGGCTGCTCTCCTTACGGGGCACACTCCTTGTGCGTGGGGCTCCCCTATGTGGGGGACACCCCTGTGTTGCAGGGCACACTCTGCGCACATCAGCGCTGCACATGGGCCAGCTGCACACGGGTCAAGGAGGCCCGGGGTTTGAACCGCGGACCTCCCATGTGGTAGATGGATGCCCTAACCACTGGGCCAAGTCCTCCGCCCTTTAATTTTTTTAATTAAAGTTATTTTTTATTAGAGAAGTTGTGAGTTTACAAAACAATCATGCATAATATGCAGAATTCCCGTATGTTATATCGTCCCTTCACCAACACCTTACATTGTTGTGGAACAGTAATTACAGATTATGAAAAAACGTGATCTGATTACTACCACTATATTTGCCTACAAATTCAAGCAGCAAGTATTCAGAATTTGTGCTTGATTTTTTTCCATTTTTTGTTATATGCTTATAGGTAAACATTTAAGGTAGCTGTTCAGTAGTACTGGTACTTTTTGCTCTTCATGATTCTAGCTCATTAAAAGTTTACATTCAAATTTGTTGTCAAAATTTATTGCTTGAGCCTATTCTATACGGAGTAATACAAGGAAAGGACATACAACTGCCTACTAAATGTTTCTCTGTAGGCATTTGCGATCTAGTTGGGGAGACAGTAAGGAACTGTGAAATTGGTGTTTCTGTGTTAAAATCACTGAACAGATAAATTTGGAAAGTTTCAATAAATAATGATAAAATAACAGTGATACTTGATTCTGTAATTATCAGCTACCAAGTAGATCTGTGTCTTGAATCTTTTGTTTAAGGTTCATAATTCCATCCAAGATAACTAACTACCAATTGGTATTATTACTGCAGAAAATAATGTATTATCAAGTGCTAGACACTATACTAGGTATTGGAGATGTAGTCGTGATTATGGTTGCCTCTGTATAAAATGTAATTGAGAGATATGTATTTACGAAATGATCATTTAGCGGAATGTATGCATGCATGTCTTGATGCTACTGTGGAGGAAAAATGGAGTGTCATAAGAAAGTATAACAAAGAACAGAATTTAAATTGGGGAGTCAGGTCTCTATGAGGAAGTGACTTTATTGAGCCTTTTAAGTTGAGTTACAAATTAATCAGCCAAGGGGAGCCAGTGTGGCTCAAATGGTTGAGTGCCTGCTTCTCACATGGGAGGTCCCAGGTTCGATCCCCAGTGCCTCCTAAAAACAAATAACAAGCAAACAACAACAAAAAAAAACAACTTGGGAGCCAGTGTGACTCAGTGGTTGAGCACCAACTTCCCACATACAAGGTCCTGGGTTCAGTCTCCAGCCCTGGTACCTCAAAAAAAAAAAAAAATCATTCTGCAGTCAAATGCTCTACCACTGAGCTTTGTGGCCGCTCTCTAAGCCAAAGTCAGCAAATAAACTTAGTACCTTCCCCCTTGCTCCCCCCACTCAACTGTGGGACTTGATTCCCTGGGTTGAGCCTCCCTGGCACTGAGGGATTAATATTAAGTTCTAACCAGCAATGCATTTGGAAAAAGACCTTGACAAAAAGGGGGAGAAACATTAAATACAAAAGAATTTTTACAGCTAAGAGATTTCAAAGTGAGTTGGAAGGTCATTTCAGAGGTTAGGCTTCTACACATCAGGTCAGTCTCACTGATTGCCACAGTAAACAAAGCCTCAAACAGGTGCTTCTGAGGGCTCTAGAGATATCTGGACACTATAGGGAAGGCACACAACCCCATGAAATTAGCACCGCATCAGTGGGCCTTACCTTGGAATATAAAATCTATTTCCCCAATGTAACAAAGTTAGACGCATGTATAATTTCCCTACCATATGGTTCTTCCACTCTTTATTTGAAACTATAAATAGCATTATACCCATTAAATATACATCCCAGAGACTTATATCATCAGTCTGTCCATTTAATGGTTGAACCCTGAATCTCAGCAGAGTTGTGACCAACACCTACTCTCTAGTTCATCACACTCATTCAGGACAATGAACAAAATGATGATAGAGAACTGTCCCCTATCCCCAAAAAACAGTATCTACAGCTGCAAGCAAAACAGTTCCTTCCATCTGACTTATTAAATCTAAGCCCCTTTTTCAGTCTAAAGCAGAGTGGGCATTACCATCCCAAAATCTCAAGATTGAGGAATGGACAAACGTAAGCGGGGAATGCCACTAGGGACCCAAGTAGACTTATTATTATAGTAATGGAAGAGCTTGTAACATTGATATAACGATAGTGGTTACCACAGGTACTAAGGGGAATGGGAGGAAAAAATAGTTTAGAACATAAGGCATTTTTAGGGCATTGCAATTGTTCTGCATAATATTGCAATGATATATACAGGGCATTGTACATGTTGTCAAAATCTGTAACACTGGACAATGCATAGTGTAAACCATAATTTAAACTACAGGCCTTGGTTTGTAGCAGTGCTTCTATGTTTGTCATCAATGTAGCATTTTACACTAATGTAAAGTGTCAATGAGTAGGGGAAATATGAGGTGGCACTAGGGTATATGGAAATCCCATCTCTCTCTACATATATATTTTAGGAGGTACTGTGGATTGAACCAAGGACCTCATATATGGAAAGCAGGCGCTCAGGCACTGAGCTACATCTGCTTCCCTCCCTTATATTTTCAATGTAACTTTTCTGTAATATAAGACTTCTTTAAAAGTAAAGCTTATTATATGAAAAAAAAAAAAAAAAAGGACCATTCTGGCTGCTGTGTGCACCACTGGGAAAGGCATTGAGGGGATGAGAGTAGCAATGGAGAAATCAGTTCTACTAGACCTTTGTAGTAAACCAGGTGAAAATAATGGCAGTGGAGTTGAAAGATTTGAGATATGAATCCTATATCCATCTTGTATGGTATGCATGATCTTTAAAAATTTGAAATTAAAGGTCAGAGCAAAAAAATAAATCTTAAATCCATAAATGTAAGCATTTTATTCATTACTATTCCAGATTTTTAAAATGTATTTTTAAGCACATATGATATAAGTATATACTTTAAAAACAAAAGTGAAGCCATATTACCGAAACTTTTTGGAAATTTGTTCACTTCATGTGGTCATTTTTCCTTGACAGTAATCCCTTTTCATTTCTGAAGGGTTTTTTTCTTTCTGCCTGATGATTTATTTGTACAGAGCAGGTAACAATTCTAAGTATCAGATGGATGAGTTGATGTTTTAGTTTTCATATTTATTTTTGGTTATAGTTTTTACTCCTTTTCTTTCATTTTTGAAATCTTCCTAAATTTTTGTTGTTGGAAATTAGACTAGTTTATTTTGTATACTAATTTGATGTTAAGACTAAGCTATTCACTCTTAGCCTGTAGTAATTTTGAATTGGCTTGGAAAACAGTCACGCCAATTCATAATCCCTGAGAGTAACGGAAGGCTTTCATTTCTATTTTTCTTCCCCAAAGAATTCTCTGGGTTTGGGACTTTCATGCAGTATTCTGGCAGTAGTGTTCACTTTACTTATAATTTTTTTACTTTAGTTGTTTTTTGTTTATTTGTTTTAGAAGCCCTTGTTTCCAAACATTACCAGGATGTTCATCTCTTTATTTTTGATGTAGAAGACTTCTTTGTGTATTAGATTATTAACTGTTTCCACACTTATGTTACTAATATTTTATCCAGTTTTATTGAATTCCTTTTATTTTTGTTTTTAGTACTTTATGTTCATGTATATTCTAGGTTTTTATATAATCGCTTATTGTTTCCTTTATGAATTTTGGCCTGTGATATAATGCTTAGAAAGGCAGTATATTAAATAGCTTTTATTACAGCTATGATTTCATTTTTAACCTTTAAAATTCTGATAATTCTAGAATTTATTTTTGTTATCTTTCATCAGGTAGGCATCTTGTTTCCCAGATTTTTTTCCCTTTTTTTTTTTTGTCTTTATTCATTTTTTTATTATTACAGTGAAAAAGTATGAGGTCCCCTTATACCCCCCACCCCCTTCCCAGTTTTAATGTACTTTGATTTTTTTCCCTTTTTTCCTTTTCTTTCCTTAACATTACCTTTATCATATGTTAACTTTGAAAATACTGAGTTCTCCTTTTTTTGATTGGTGTGTACTTTTTTTTTTTTGAGGTACCAGGGGTCGGGGTTGAACCCAGGACCTCGTATGTGAGAAGTCCACTGAGCTACATCATCTCCTGAGTTGTTTTTGTTTTGTTTTGTTTATTTTACTTTTTTTTTAAGATTTATTTTTTATTTCTCTCCCGCCCCCAGTTGTCTGCTCTCTCTGTCCATTTGCTGTGTGTTCTTCTGTGTCCACTTGTATTTTTGTCAGCGGCACCTGGAACCTGTCTCTTTTTTGTTGTGTCATCTTGCTGCGTCAGCTTTCCGTGTACGTGGTGCCATTCCTGGGCAGGCTGTTTTTTTTGCGCTGGGCGACTCTCCTTACAGGGTGCATTCCTTGGCGTGGAGCTCCCCTATGCGGGGGAGACCCCTGCATGGCATGATACTCCTTGCGCATATCAGCGCTGCATTGGGCCGGCTCATTACACGGGTCAGGAGGCCCTGCATTTGAACCTTGGACCTCCCATGTGGTGGGCAGACACCCTATCCATTGGGCCAAATCCATGTCCCTGTTTGTTTTTTGTTTGTTTATTTGTTTTAGGAGGCACTGGGAACTGAACCTAGGACTTCCCATTTGGGAAACAGGTGCTCAAATGCTTGAGCCACATCTAGTCTAGTCTGTCTTTCTACCTGTAAAATATATTTTAATTGTGTTTTTATTTTATGTGTTTTTATTATATTGTATGTGGTTTTTTTTTTAATAGTTTTTTTTATCCCCCGCCTTGCAACAGATTGCATGCTGTCTGCTCTCTCTGTCCATTTTTGCTGTATGTTCTCCTCTGTCTGTATTTCTTTCCCCTTCCCCCTTTCGGCTTGCTTACTGTCTGTTCTCTGTGTCCAGTCGCTATGGGCTCTTCAGTGTTTCTTGCTTGCCTTCCTTCTTTCGTTGCATCACCTTTGCTGAGTCAGCTCTCTGCAGCATCTGCTGGCTGGGTGGCACTTCGCAGTGTGCAGGCAAGCCTGCGTTCACAAGGAGGCCCCAGGACATGAACCGAGGGCCTCCCATATGGTAGACGGGAGCTCATCTGATTGAGCCACAACTGCTCCCTATATGTGTTTTTGTTGTATCTGGTGAGAGGTAATTTATGTACTTGTAAAAATAAACTTGCTTTTCCTTATTTTCCTTAAGGTAACAACAGCCAAAAGTTGTCTACATAGCTCTTTTTTTTTTTTTTAAGTTTATTTTTATTTATTTTCCCTCCTCATTGTTTGTGTTCTCTGTCTGCTTCTCTTCTTTTTGGAGGCACCGGAAACCAAACCCAGGACCTCCTGTGTGGAAGGGAGGAACCCAATCACTTGAGCCATATCCATTCCCTGATTGTTGTGTGTATTGTTGTGTGTCTTGTTGTGTCATCTAATTGTGTCATCTAGTTGCCTCAGCTCCTGGCCAACCCATTGCATCAGCTCTTGCTTGTCGTCTTTAAGAGGCATCAGGAAACAAACCTGGGTCCTCCCATGTAGTAGGCAGGTGCCTAGCTGTTTGAGCCGCATCTGCTTCCCTACATAGCTCTTTAATAGACTTGTTACTCTACAGATGGAGATAATAAACTAAAAATAAGTCAGATTTTAAAAGTTTGATGTGAGATAGCCGATGTAGCTCAAGTGGTTGAGCACATGCTTCCCATGTATGAGGTCCTGGGTTCAATCCTCAATACCTCCTAAAAAGAAAAAAAAGTCTGATAGGAGAATCATTACCAATGAACCTAAAATCTCAGTTTCCTTTGTTCTGAGTTCAACTTCATAACATGTATGAATCTATGAAGGGATTATAGTTTAACTATTAACTATGTGGACATATATTAACTATTATTTCTATTAAAAATAACTGTATTTTTCACTCTTTCTTATTTCCTAATAGTTTATCTTCAAGAGACAGTATGTTTTTTTGATGTAACATTTTGTTTGATCTATGTGCCCTTTAAAAATAAAAAACATATTAGGGAAGTGGATTTGGCCCAACAAATAGGGCGTCTGCCTACCACATGGGAAGTCCAAGGTTCAAACCCAGGGCTTCCTGACCCATGTAAGGAGCTGGCCCACGCACAGTGCTGATGAATGCAAGGAGTACCATGCCATGCAAGGGTGTCCCCCCGCATAGGGGAGCCCCATGCGGAAGGAGTGCATCCCATAAGGAGAGCTGCCCAGTGCAAATAAAGTGCAGCCTGCCCAGAGTGGCACGGCACACACGGAGAGCTGATGCAGCAAGATGACGCAACAAAAAGAGACATGGATTCCGGGTGCCGCTGACAAGAATACAGGCGGACACTGAAGAACACGCAGCAAATGGACACAGAGAGCAGACAACTGGGGGGGTGGCGGGGATGGGGAGAGAAATTTTTAAAAAATTAAAAATAAAAATTTTTAAAAGAGGCAGTGTGGTAAAGTGGTTAAGAATATGAATGTAAGGACAGACTGGGGTCAGGTTCCTCATGTATAAAGGATAGAATAAGTTACTTAATGAAAATCTTTTAGAGCAGAGCCTGGCACATAAAAGATCTCTGTAAGGATTAGATTGTATTTTATTTCAAATTGGTATCCATAATCCCATTAGTTCATAAAATAATTTAATTTTCATTTTTTGGTTAAACATAGTAAGATTGAATTGAAACCATTAAATCATTTCACTCCTTTATGAGTTTAGATGTGAACACATTTTTTATTAGAAATATTAAACAGCTAAATAAAGACAAATGTAGGGTTTTATTACCTACGGCTTATTTTTAGTAAGTTTAAAACTAACTAAAACAGTAACTTTTCTAAATTCTGTTTTCAAACACCGTTTAGTAGTATGTATCAATTTTCAACCATTAAGAGATATTATAAGTTGTAGGATACATAATATTGAATTTGTCTTTATTTGACTAGTGAGTACAGAGTAATTGTACAACCTTTTGTCTTCTGTCTTACAAAAAAAATTCTAACCCTAAGTTGTTGATGGTGAGTCATTGTGGTAAGAAACTAAGATTTTTATGTTATAGTGTTTCTTTGGAGTATTTGTGTATACATTTCTTTTGATAACTCTCTTTGCTCTTTTGCCCCAAATCAGAAATTTATCACATTGTTAAGCCCACAGTTTAATCATAAATTCTTTCTTTAATTTCATGAATTAGTTTTTATTAGTCAAAATAAATTTGACAGTGATAATAGTGGTTTGTTTTATTTACCCAGGAACACTTGTTTTCCTACAGCAGAAAACATGGAATCATCTCTAATAGAGGCAAATCTTTATTCATTACAGAAAGGCACTCTTTATGAAGGTTTTAAAGTTAATATGAATATTAACCATTATATGAAGATAAACATTTCTGCCTGACCTTTTTGAGTATATGGTCTGTCATTATAGCCTTGCATTAATATGCCTAATTTTACCTGGCCTCCGTTGTGACCAGTGATTTAAGCCCAAGAGTGTGCTGACTGAATTTGTACTATGTTTTCCTTGTGCAAAGTAAAACTAACTGACCCATTTAGAGAACAAACTCTAATTAGCCCTTGTTCTCTTTCTGAAGCCCTTGTTCTCATCAGCCTAGCTAAGTATTAAGTCCCTATCATATAAAAGGAATTAATATAACAAAATTCCTTCCTTGTAAGGAATTATTTATATAGCATACATAAATGTAAAAGCTTTTGGTGAAATTACGGCAGGAAGGCAAAGGACAATAGTATTTGTTTTTAACCATGTGCATGTGTTAGTTAGGATAAACATTTAACATATTTACTTTTAAAATACAGTAGAATAGCAGTTATAAAAAACTGGGCAAAATAAATACACGATTGTGATATGATTAGAAATTCTGCCATCCTGGATGACTGTAGATAGGTTCTACTGTTAGTCAACTTGTGAAGTGATGTGCCCAGAACTGAACTGAGATCCTTGTGGTGATATGAAAAGTCCTTAGTGCCACATGTTGACCAGTTCTGGTCTGTTTTAGATTGCCAGTCTAAGCAGAAGGGGTGCTGATGCAAAGTACAAGAAATGGAGTGGCTTTTTTTTTTTTTTTTAAGATTTTATTTATTTCTCCCACCCCCTCATTGTGTGCATTTTGCTATGTCTGTTGTGTGCTGGTTTTCTTTTTAGGAGGTACCAGAACCCGAACCTGGGACCTCCCATGTGGGAGGGAGGCACCTAATTGCTTAAGCTACCTCCTCTCCCTGCTTTGTTGTATTTCTCATTATATTTTCCTTCTCATGTCTTTTGTTGCATCATCTTGTTGGGTCACCTTGCTGACTTGCTTGTCTTCTTTAGGAGGCACTGGGAACTGAACCCAGGACCTCCCATGTGGTAGGCAGGAGCTCAGTTGTTTGAGCCACATCCACTTCCCTGAGGTGGCTTTTATAAAGGTGATTTATTTGGCGTGGAAACTCAAAAGTCCCAAGGCCATGAAAAGTCCAAAGCGAGGCATCAGCAAGGATGCTTTCTCACCAGTCAGCAACTATCAATCCTGTTTTTTTTGCCATGTGGTGAAGTAGATGGCTGCCGAACTCTGCAGAGATCTTAGCCTTCCCCTCCCAGGCTCACCAAGATCTCCGGAGCTCCTCTGTGAGCACAACCCCTTGGGGCTTCATGCTGTAGTGCTCTCTCTTACATGGCAGGATCAAACATACTGGCTTCCTTTTCCTCTGAGTGATTTCTCTGTGTTTGCATTTATATCAGACCCAGCAAGGGGGTGGACATTCAAACTGAGTCATGCCTCACTGAGATAGCCCAATCTCAAGCTCCAAAGGGATCTTATCACCTAATCTGATCAAAGGCCTCTCAGCTGAATTTAATGCAATTAAAGAAGTATCACAGGGAAGCGGATGTGGCTCAGGTGCCTGAGCTCTTGCCTTCCACATGGGAGGTCCATAGTTTGGATCCCTGTGCCTCCTAAAGAAGACAGTGAACTGGTGTGACGGGCAGGTGCCACACACTGACAAAACAAGATGATGCAACAAGAGACACAAGAAGTAAAACATAATGAGAGACTCAAACAGGGAGCAGAGGTTCCTGGTGCCTCCTAAAGAAAACAAGCAAGACAGCGAGCTGACGTGACAGGCAGGCACAGCAAGCTGATACAATAAGAGACACAAGAAGAAAAACAGGAGAGACAACAAAGCAGGGAAGGGAGATGGCTCAAGCAATTAGGCGCCTCCCTCCCACATTGGAGGTCCCAGGTTTAGTTCCTGGTGCCTACTAAAGACATAGCAAGTGCAAACAATGAGGGGGTGGGGAGAAATAAATAAATAGATAAGTAAATAAAGTATCACACCCAGAGGAATAGAGTAGTTTACAAACATACTATTTTTCTTTTTGGGATTCATAAAATAATTTCAAACTGCCACATGGCCTTTGAATGTTAGCTTTGCTATTATTTTGATAATTTTACATTTACTACCTAGTTTTATTTAAGAAATAAACTTAGCAATTTTGAAAACTTTTTAAAAATATAGCTTTATTTAATAAATATATCAGGGAAGCGGATTTGGCTCAACGGATAGAGCATCAAACCCAGGACCTCCTGACCTGTGTGGTGAGCTGACCCACTCACAGTGCTGATGTGCTCAAGGAGTGCCGTGCCTCACAGGGCTATCCCCTGCGTAGGGGAGCCCCATGTGCAAGGAGTGCGCCCCGTAAGGAGAGCTGCCCTGCGTGAAAAAAAGTGCAACCTGCCCAGGAATGGTACCACACACATGGAGAGCTGATGAAGCAAGATGATACAACAAAAAGAGACGACACAGATTCGCAGTGCCACAGACAAGAATACAAGTAGACACAGAAGAATACACAGAGACTAGAGAGCAGACAACTTGGGGGGGAGGGAGAGAAATAAATAAATAATAAATCTTATAAAAATAATTATATCAGTTTGTCACTACCACTCACCAGGCACTGTTTTAAGTATTTTATAAATAGTCTTAACAATTATATGTAACTATTAAAACAAATTATAGGAAATCTTTTTTTTTTTTTTTTTTTTTTGACCCTGGGACCTCGTGTTTGGGAAGCCGGCACTCAACCACTGAGCCACATCGGCTCCCAGGAATTCATTTTTATGAATAAAAATGCATGTATACTAATTCATAGTTTTTTGTTTTTTGTTTTTATTTATTTCTCTTCCCTCCCCCCAACTTGCCCCCGCCCTCCCCCAGTTGTCTACTCTCTTTGTCCATTTGCTGTGTGTTCTTCTGTGACCGCTTCTATCTTTAGCAGCAGCACCGGGAATCTGTGTTTCTTTTTGTGTCATCTTGTGTCAGCTCTCCGTGTGTGCGGCGCCATTCTTGGGCAGGCTGCACTTTTTTTTTGTGCTGGGTGGCTCTCCTTATGGGGCACACTCCTTGTGCTTGGGGCTCCCCTACGTGGGGGACACCCCTGTGTGGCATGGCACTCCTTGCGCGTATCAGCACTGCACATGAGCCAGCTCCACACGGGTCAAGGAGGCCCAGGGTTTGAACCGTGGGCCTCCCATGTGGTAGGCGAACACTCTATCCATTAGGCCAAGTCCGCTTCCCTAATTCATAGTTTTTATATGCATTACTGAAATTTTTAAATTTAGTGTTACTTTTCTCTTAGATAGTATAAGCATCTTTCCTGATACTACTTAATTGTGTAATCATACTGATTTCGAATAGTATTATGTTATGGTATAATAAAGAAGAAATTAAATTTTTAAAAATTAAAAATCTTTTTCTTTTTTTATTTCAGCTTTACCAACAGGGACGCTTATGTCAACTGGGCAGTGAATTTTGTGAATTAGAAGTTTTTGCTAAAGTATTGCGAGCTTTGGATAAAAGGTAAATTCTTTTTTATTAGAAAAGTTGCAGGTTTATAGAAAAATCATGGAGAAAATACAGTGTTCCCATATACCCCCCTGTTATTAACATCTTGCATTAGTTTGGTACATGTGTTACAAGTGATGAAAGATTATAATTATACTATTAACTATAGTCAATTGTTTATATTAGGGTTCCCTGTTTGTGTCATACAGTCCTGTTTTGTTTTGGTTTTTTTTCTAGTAACATATAACAATACCTAAAATTTCCCCTTTTAACTACATTCAAATATATATTTCAGTGCTACTATTTTCACGGTGTTTTGCTCCCATCTTCACCATCCATTATTAAAACTTTTCCATCACCCACAAGTAAAAACTCTACAATTTAAGAAGTAACTCCCCATTCCCTATCTCCACCTTGACTCCTGGTAACCTGTGTTCTGGTTTCTCAGTCTATGAATTTGCTTGTTCTTGTTATTTCATATCAGTGAGATCATACTATTTGTCCTTTTGTATCTGGCTTATTTCACTCACTGTAATATCTTCGAGGTTCATCCCCTCTTTCGGCATGCATCTGAGGTTCATTCCCTTTTTGTGACTGAATAATTTTTTGTCATATGGATATGCTGCATTTTGTTTATTCACTCATCAGGTGATGGATCTTGGCTTGCTTCTACTCTTTGGCTATTATGCACAATACTGCTATGAACATTCATGGACGAGTTTTTGTGTGGACATACGTTTTCAGTCTTTTCAGTTATATACCTAGGGGTGGAATTGCTGAGTCATAGTGCAACCCCATGTTCAACTTTTTGAGTACCTGCCGAATTGTTTATACGGCAGCTGCACCCTTTCACGTACCCACCAGCAAACTATCAGGGGTCCAGTTTTTCTACACCTCCCCAAAACTTGTTATTTTCCTTTTTTCTTTTATTATAGCTATCCTAGTAGGTAGAAAATGGTATCTCATTGTAGTTCTGATAAACGTTTTCCTAATGACTAATAATGTTCAACATCTTTTTAAATGTTTTTTGACTGTATGTTTTCTGTGGAAAATTGTTCATATCCATTGCCCATTTTTTAATTGGATTATTTGTGTGTGTGGCTATATATATATATATCATAAAAATTGCCATTTTAACTATTTTTAAGTATATGATTCAGTGGCATTAATTCTATTTAAAATGTACAGCTATCTCCACTGTCTATTACCAAAATGTTTTCATCACTCAAAACAGCAACACTTCATTAAATAACAACTCTGCATTTCCCATCCCCCAGACCCTAGCAACCTCTAAAATACTTTGTCTCTATGAATTTGCTTTTTGTAGATATTTAATATACATGGAATCAGGAAATATTTGTCCTTTTATGTTTAGCTTAATTAATTCACTTAGTGTAATGTTTTCAGGTTCATCCATGTTGTGGCATGTATCAGAACATCATTCCTTTTTATGGCTGAATAATATTTCCTTGTATACCATATTTTGTTATCCATTCTGTCAGTGGATACTTGGGTTGCTTCCTTCTTTTCACTACTGTGAATGCTGCTGCTGTGAACATTGTTATACAAGTATCTAAGTCCCTGTTTTCATTTCATTTGGGTATATATCTAGGAGTAAATTGCCGTGTCACATGGTAATTCTGTGTTTAACTTTTTGAGGAAATGCAAAATTCTTTTACAGAGCGGCTGCACTATTATAAATTCCCACCAGCAATGCACAGGAGTTCCAGTTTCTCTACAATCTCGTCAATACTTATTTTTCTTTTCTAAAAAATGATAGGCATCTAATGGGTGTGAGTTGTATCTCATTGTGACTAATTTGCATTTCCCTAGTGACTAATCATATTGAACATCTTTTCATGTGCTTATTGGCCATTTATCTATCTTCCAAGTCCTTTTCCCATTTTGAATTGGGCTGTTTCACTTTGGATTATTTACCTTTTTTATGTTGAGTCTTTAAGACAGCTTCATTTTTAAAGTTGATTTTAAATGTTAGCTTCATCTTCCCTCCCTATTTCCTTTGCTCTATCACCATCAGACTACTCTATTGCCACCAATATGAATATTACATGATCACTCAGTGATCCATTGAGTAAATATTATTTTTCTTTAAAAAGGCAAGCTAGACAATTAAAAAAGAACAAATATGTTTTGCTTGTAAAATAACTTTTTTCTTTCCTTTTAGACATTTGCTTCATCATTGTTTCCAGGCTTTGATGGATCATGGTGTAAAAGTTGCTTCAGTGTTGGCCTATTCATTCAGTAGACGGTGCTCTTATATAGCAGAATCAGATGCTGCAGTAAAAGAAAAAGCCATTCAAGTTGGCTTTGTTTTAGGTAAGTAATGGCAAAATAGAGGAGTGTTTTGTCCTGTGACATAATTCAGAATTAAACCTGCTAACAATTATGGATTTTCCTAGGACTTTCCCAAACTCTATATAAGAAGGTCATGAGAAAAACATCAGGAAAGCTAGGTATACTACTACTAGTTGTGATATATTGAACATTAACTCTGTCCCAAGACATATGTTATGCATTTGAATGTTTTCCTTGTAAATTCTTGTGACATTCCAGTGAAGTGATGTTATTAATAATATTTTACAGATGAGAAAACAGATACAAGAAAGTTAAGTAACTTGCTCAAGTCATATATCTAGTAGTGGAGTCAAATTTAGAATCCTATGTCTGTGTGATTCCAAAGCACATGTCTTTCTGCCATGTCATGCTGCTGTCTATCCCTCACCAGCTTTACTGTCTGCTCTGACATGGGACTTAATCCTTTTGGAGCCTCAGTTTTCCCATCTCTTAGATGGGAGGGTAAATCTAAATTTTTTTCATTGGTGATATTATGAAGATAATGATAATGTGTATATATAAATATAAAAGCATTCTGAAAAAGTTTTATATGCTATATACATAAAAAATGGTTTAATGTTTAACATTTTACATGATTTTCATAAATATAAAGTATATTTTGAGCAATTACCTATTTTTTTCAAACTTTTTCTTTTGAAAAGATTATAAATTCATAGCAAGTTACAATATTACAGAGCCCCTTGAACCATTCCTTCAGCTTCCCCCAATGGTGAAATCTTATGTAACTATAGGACAATGTCAAAACCAGGAGATTGACATTGGGACAATATTATTAACTAGACTACTGGCCTTATTTAGTTTTCAACAGTTTTTCATGCACTCATTTAAGTTGTGTGTGTGTATGTGCGCACGCGTGTGCGCGGTTCTGTGCAGTTCATTCCTTTTTTTTTTTTAAGATTTATTTTTTTATTTATTTCTCTCCCCTTCTCCCCCACCCCAGTTGTCTGTTCTCTGTGTCTGTTTGCTGTGTCTTCTTTGTCCACTTGTGCTGTTGGCAGTGGCACAGGAATCTGTGTTTCTTTTTTGTTGCATCATCTTGTTGTGTCAGCTCTCCATGTGCATGGCACCATTCCTGGACAGGCTGCACTTTCTTTGGCGCTGGGCGGCTCTCCTTACAGGGTGCACTCCTTGCGCGTGGGGCTCCCCTACACGGGGGACACTGCTGCGTGGCACCGCACTCCTTGCGCGCATCAGCACTGCGCATGGGCCAGCTCCACACAAGTCAAGGAGGCCCAGGGTTTGAACCGTGGACCTCCCATGTGGTAGACGGATGCCCTAACCACTGGGCCAAGTCCGCTGCCCAGTTCATTCCTTGTAAAGATTCTTAAAATCACTATCACCATCAGGGTACAGGACGGTTCCGTCACCACAGACTACCTTTCATCTTTAACTTGTCACATTAATGTATATGTGTGTGTTTTCTCTGTCACATAATTTTTCATGATTTTCTTCAATCTTAGACTAACTGTAATAGTCATAGGCAGTTTGCAGGAGGAACATCTGAACATTCTTTTCTGAGAAAAACCTTCAGCATTTATCCTTTGCTATCCCTAAAAGGAATATAAATTGTAACAAAGCATGTCTTTAACAATAGAGTGTGATCTTGATGAATGCTAATGATGACCTCCCCTTAGTACTGGATGGTTGTGTAAAAATCTGGAGGAGAAATTTAGTATCAAGGAAGGTGACAGGCAAGAAGGCTAGTCACTAAGGTCCTCTGCCATCTTCACAAAAACTTATACCAGGAAAGTGGATATGGCTCAAGCAGTTGAGCTCCTGCCTACCACAGGGAGGTCCTGGGTTCAGTTCCCATTGCCTCCTGGAGAAGATGAGCAAGACACAGCGAGCTGATGCAATGGGCTAGCGCAGCAAGCTAACACAACAAGAAGCATAAAGAGGAAACACAATGAGAGAGATGACAAAGCAGAGAGCTGAGGTAGCTCAAGTGATCGAACGCCTCCGTTCCACATGAGAAGTCCCAGGTTCGGTTCCCGGTGCCTCCTAAAAAGAAGACAACCAGACACAGGGAGCGTACAGTGAATGGACACAGAAAGCAGACAGTGAGTGCAAACAGTGGTGGGGTGGGTAAAGAAATAAAATCTTAAAAAAAAAAAAAATTACACCAAGTTTAAGTTGGCCATTTAATGAGCCATTAAATGACTCATTAATGCCATTATAATAAGCAAGAAGATAGAACTAAGTCTTAACAAACTCATTTTATCAGTCTTAATCCCAAAATGATGAAAATAGTAAAAATGTTATACCAGAAGAATGTGGCAAATAGAGATAATTTTTTCTCATCACAGCTTTATTAATTTACATACTGTATAATTCATCATTTAAAAGTATGTAATTCAATAGTTTTTCATATATTCAGACTTGTGCAATCATCAATTTTAGAACTTAATCGTCACTCCTTGTGTCCATTAGCCATCACTTGCCATTTTACCCCAATTGCAACCACCAGTCTACTTTCTGTCTCTCTAGATTTGCTTATTCTGGACATTTCATATAAATGGAATAATATGATACATGGCCTTTGTGACTGGTCTCTTTCCCTTAGCATAAGGGTTCATCCATGTTGTAGAGATAGAATTTAATATAAAGAACTTTCAACTAGTCTATAATGAGAACTAAAAAGACTAGAAGGGAACATTAGGGTATCATGGACATAGCAGCTCTAAGCAGCAGCTACCACATCTAGGGTTGGGGAACTAAAGGAATTATTAAAATCTATAAGCTGCAGGACATCCTTTAAGGAGCTGGGATGCCGCTAGGTTGATACTGGTGCCTCCAGAGTTCTGAGAAGGGGGCCCATGAGTCTAGGACCTAGACCACTTGGAGAGGAGCGCCTGGTTGGCACTGGTGTCTCGAGTGGGTGCTCTAGAACTGTTTCCCAGTGTTAGAAAAATTGCAACTGGAATTGGCTATTGCTTACTGGAATGAACCACTACTGGCAGGTTAGAGAAGCTTTTTACCCTTAGGAGTTTCTGTCAGCAGGACTTTGCTGACAGAAATAGAAAGCAAAGAAGGAATGTTGTCTTATTGCTCCTCCAGGCTTACAGACTGCTTTTAGTGCCACCTAGTGGTAAAGCCTTCCTGGGAGCCAGCTGGCAAGGGGGAAATATGGTTTGTAGTGCCCTAGCCCCACATCGTAAAACAGTTTTGGATGGGTGGGTTTGAAGTTGAGAGGCAGTTGCCTAATTACCAGCACAGCACACAATATGATGGGATGACTAGAAGGATACTGGTGAATTAATATAATAATAACTTCATTATTCTAGTCCCTTAGTGAGGGATCCAGTATGTTCTAAAGTACAGTTTTTGTCAAATGATAAAATATTTGTTGGACTACATATAGTGTTAATTAAACAGAAACATGGATCTGAGCAGAATACAATATTTTGTTGACCCTGATTGTAAGATGATAATATTTTAAAGATACTCAAATTTGAGATTTTAAAAGGTAAAAAAAAATGTGTATTTTAAGATTGAATAAATATGCTATTTTACTTCTGTTTTCTGGTTATTGTAACCAATGCTGAAGAACATTATCAAAGTATTTCTTCTAATAGCTAAAGTAATAGAGTAATTTTAGGTTTAGGCCCTGAAGTCAGATTGTATGGATTCCATTCTTTCCACTTAACTAGCTTGTAAACTT
Source organism: Dasypus novemcinctus (assembly GCF_030445035.2). Lineage (NCBI taxonomy): Eukaryota > Metazoa > Chordata > Mammalia > Cingulata > Dasypodidae > Dasypus > Dasypus novemcinctus. The sequence goes on along the minus strand of NW_026688247.1, from coordinate 54,359 downwards.
TGGTTTCTCTGTGTCTCAGCATTTTTATCTATTGAATAAGACAAATAATAGTATTTATGTTGAAGGTATGTTGTGAAAACTAAATGAGATAATTTGTATAAAGCAGTTACCACAGCACAAAGTGGTTTACACAATGTAGTAAAAGTGTATTAAATGTTAACCATTAGTTGTCATGATCTTCAAAAAAGATAGACAATAACCTGAGGAAATTATGCCCAATGCTTTTTGAATACTGGAGGACAGCAATGAGATGAGCAAATATATCCTCTAATATGCTGCTATACTAAGAAGATTAAGTTTAGGGAAGCAGATGTGGCTCAAGTGATAAGGCCTCTACCTACCATATGAGAGGATCCCTGGGTTTTGATCCCTGGGACCTTCTGGTGAAAAAGAAGAGAAAGTGTGCCTGTGTAGCAAGCCAGTGCCTGTGTGGCAAGCCGAGTGTCCACACAAGTGTCTGCATGAGGGGCCGAGTACCCACGTGAGTGTCCGCGTGGTGAGCCGAGTACCCATGTGAGTGCCTGCGCAGTGAGCCAGTGCCCATGTGGTGAACTGAGTGCCCACACAGCAAGCCAGGTGCCCACTTGTGAGCCATTACCCATGCAAGTGAGTCACGCAGCAAGATGATGACATAACGAAAGACAAAGGGGAGAGTCAAGGCAAAGCACAGCAGAGACTAGAACCAAGGTGGCACAGTTGACATGGAACCTCTCTCCGTATCTGAGGTCCGCAGGATCGAATCCGGGTAAACCCTAGAGGAGAAAGACAAGGAAAGAAGACAAAAAGAGAAATAGATACAGAAGATCACATACCAAATAGACACAGCAAAAACAACAGGGTGGGGGAAGGAGAGGGAAAGAATAAAAAAAAAAGATTGTTTATTTAAATTTCTTTATCCGCTTTGGGTTTGGGTATTCTATCTTTCCCTTGTAGAGGGAAAAGTTATATGTACCTTTCAAGATGAAAATATTAGGAGAATCATTAGAATATAGTACATAATTAGCTGCAAAATGTCAACTCTTAGGCCATAGAGTATTCTTACTCAACATTGATTCTAATTTCCCTAGTTTGGGACTTTTAAAATTTTAATGTCACAATTAGTATCTTGGTTTTGGGCTAAACGAGGGCTTTAAATTACGTTTTTCTAACTTAGATAATATTCACTGTAAGCATGTCATTTTCCTTTTCAAGTGACTTATTAAATACCTAAAGTTACTTATTTTTCTTGTCCATTTAGGTGGCTTTCTTTCAGATGCAGGCTGGTACAGTGATGCTGAGAAAGTTTTTCTGTCCTGCCTTCAGTTGTGTACTCTACATGATGAGATGCTTCACTGGTTTCGTGCAGTAGAATGTTGTGTGAGGTAAGTTGGGACAGATCCGATTGATAAGTTTTAATAGTACTTAATGATTTTTATAGTTTTGATTCTTCTACATGTACTCCAACATTCAAATTACCATCTAAGGTGACATTTATGTCACAGTTTCACTAATCTGGCCTCCTGTCTCCTATCTCCAAAATATGGTTAATGTGGTATTGATATCTTTACTTGGACTTTAGTATTTTGCATCAGACTGTATCTTATATATCTTTAGCTTTGTCATAGAGCTTGTTTATTCATTTATTCAACAAATATTTATTATTTACTATGTATCAGAAATTATGGTAGGCATTAGAAGCAAGGAAACTCAAGAAGTCTAGTTTTGTCTTAGGTTTTAGTTTTACCCGTAGTTTGTTTGCATTCTTGGAATTGTACACAAGATTACTATTTTATTTACAAATACTGTTCTCCTTGAAAAATATATATATGTATTTTACGTTCTCTGAGATGGCTCCCTTGTCTGCTTGTTGTTGTTTGTTTTTTGTTTGTTTTTTTGCTCATTGTTTATGCTCATTGTTTTTTTGCTCGTTATCTGTTTTTTCTTTAGGAGGCACCAGGAACTGAACCTAGGACCTCCATGTGGGAGGTGGGTGCTCAACTGCTTGAGCCACATCTCTTCCCTGCTTGTTTGTTTTTCCTCATTGTCTGCATGTTTGTTTGTTTTTCTCATCTGCTCATTGCTTTTTTTCTTAGGCACTGGGCACTGAGCCTGGGACCTCCCATGTGGGAGGCAGGTGCTCAATTGCTTAAGCCACAGCTGCTCCCTGAAAAAAATAGATTTTTTACAGATGCACTTAAAGGCAAGTAGATCTAGACGTAAACCTGGAATATTTTGATATGTCTCTCCTGTTTTGATACATTTCGTCGTGTTTTTCTTTTTGAGTTTTTTTTTTAAGATTTATTTATTTATTTCTCTCCCCTCCCCCCCCCATCCCAGTTGTCTGTTCTCTGTGTCTATTTGCTGCATCTTGTTTCTTTGTCTGCTTCTGTTTTTGTCAGTGGCACAGGAATCTGTGTCTCTTTTTGTTGCGTCATCTTGTGTCAGCTCTCCGTGTGCGCGGCACCATTCCCGGACAGGCAGAACTTTCTTTTGCGCTGGGCTGCTCTCTTTACGGTGCACACTCCTTGCACGTGGAGCTCCCCTATGCAGGGACACCCCTGCGTGGCAGGGCACTCCTTGCGCACATCAGCACTGCGTGTGGGCCAGCTCCACACGGGTCAAGGAGGCCCAGGGTTTGAACCACGGACCTCCCATGTGGTAGACGGATGCCCTAACCACTGGGCCAAGTCCGTTTCCCTCTTTTTGAGTTCTTCAGTGCACTGTATACCTTTGAATTTTTTTTTCTAACTGTAGTTATTAACTATTTGCTTTAACTGTCTTTATTTTTTCTACAAATGTAACATTTAATTTAAGCTGTTTTATGTAAGTTTTCTCTCTGTCCCCCAGTATGATTTGGCATTTCTTGAAAGAATTTTTTGTTAAGCTAAAGAGAAATCAAAATGTCAGAGAACCTTTTTGGCCTTTCTGTAGTTACACTTAGTGCCATTTCTCAGTCCTTGTGTGTTTGAGGTATTCTGCTTGTTTCCCTTTACACTTAATTCTATTTAATAGCTCTTTTTCTGCTTAAAAAGTCTTTTGCCGAACAAATTCAGAAAATACAGAAAACTATGAAGAAGAAAATAATTACTACCTATAACTCTTCTTCTTAGGAATAACCACGATTCATACATTGTTACATTTTTTTAAGATGACAGCTTGAAAGCATACGCCCAGCCCTTCTTCAAACTCTTTCTCTAGAGTAAAACAACCCATATCATCATGGGTACCTACTTACTATAGGAGGAATGGAAAAGCCTAATCAGAATAAAATTTCTAATATGAATGATATATAAAGAGATCCTATAACCCAATTATAAAAAGACAAATTTTTAAGAATGGGCAGAAAGCTTTAATAGACATTTTTTCTAATGAAGAAATACTAATGGTGGAACGTGGTTCAGCATTGCTAGCTATTATGGAAATGCAAATAAAAGCTACAATGAGATATCATTTCATACCTACTAGAATAGCCACTATTAAAAAACAAAAACAGAAAACTACAGGTGTTGGAGAAGATGTGAAGAAATAGAACAATTATTCAATGTTTGTGGGTATGCAGAATGTTACAGTTACTGTGGAAATATGTTTGGAAGTTCCTAAGCAAGTTAGATATCGATCTTCAATGTGACCTGGCAATACCACCACTAGGTATATACCCAGAAGAACTGAGAACAGTGGTACAAACAGACATCTGCTCATCAATGTTAATAGCAGCATTATTCACAATTGCCAAAAGATGGAAACAACCCAGTTGTCCATCAGCTGACAAATGGATGAACATATTGTGTACATATATATCCATGGAATATTATTCAGCTATAAAAAGAAATAAAGTGAAGCAGGCGAGACACAAAAGGGCAAATATTGTATGACTTTGCTATTATGAACTGAATTTAATGTGCAAACTCATGGAGGTAATAGTTAGACTATAAGTCACCAGAAAATAGAATGAGGATAGAGTAGAAGGCCAAGGGTTAATCTGTGCAGAACTGGTAAAAAGGTTGTTTCTGAATGTTTGGAAATGAGTAGAAATGGTGAATGCACATCACAGTGTTTGTAATCAGCAGTGCTAAAATGTGGATACGATTATGGTTGAAATGGAAAGTCCAAGGTTATGTATATTGTTAGAAGGAAAGTATTAAAAAAAACATTGAACTCTATAGCATAGTGAATCCTCGTGAAAAATGAGTATGTTTAATAGAGCATATATAAATGTTTTTCTCTGAAACAGAACAGATGTATGTTAATGTTACAAGATGTTAATGCTGGGGTGATATTTGGGCAAAAATACAACCAAAGCAAACTGTGGACCGTAGTGAATAGTGATATATTAATAACTTTCAATTAGTGATTTCAAAAATAAGAAAAAGATAGTATGCTAAGTGAAAGAAACTAGATACTAAGTACTGCATATTGTTTGACTCCATCTGTACAAAAGGTAAATACAAATAAATTATAGAGACAGAAATAGATTAGCAATTATGTATGGCAGAAGAAGGATAGAGTGAGAGGAGACTACTAAAGGGTAGGTTTTTTGTGTGCTTTTTAGTGTGTTTTAGTAGTGAAAATGCTCATACTGATTGAAGTGATAAATATACAACTCTGTGATTATATCAGATACCACTGATTGTACACTTTAGATGAAGTGTATGGTTTATGAGTATGTTTCAATAAAATTGATTTTTTAAAAAGAGGAAAGATTGGTGCCATGGTTTAAGGCATCAGGTGCAGATTCCACATTGTCTAACTGTAGAAAGGTTCCCTTTCTAAGTAGCTTTTTTTTCCCTCTAATGACAAGGGAATCTTTTCCAGTGGCCACTCAGCAGATCTATCTTTGAATCTTATTAGCCAGAACTGTGAAACTGTGAAACCTCTGAATCAGTCACTGGCAAGGGGAATGGGTTTACTACACTAATTGGTTTAAAATAAATCATGATTTACTCCTGAGTCAAATGTAAAAGGGGTCAAAGCCGACAAAATCAGGGCTTTGCCAACAAGCATGAAAATGTGAGAATGGCTGTTGGCCCTCAGTTTCTGCTATACCTCACAATGCTTTCCTCCCCATTTAAAATGAATTTCATACCATCTTTATTTTAAATGTCCACCTCTCCCCTTTCAAAAACTGTCATTTATTTCCAAATTCTTAACTAGTACTTGGAAAAGACACTTGTAGCAGAGGAAATGTTATCTTCCTCTAGGTTTATTCTCAGTATATTTTGTTTTTGTCATGTTTGTCTCATGAGAAAAAATCTAACTAGTGATCTTGCTCAATCTTGAGTAAATATAATTTTTAGAAACTTAAGACTTAAATTTGTATATTTCTCATTTCATACAATGAGTTTACCTAATTAAGTAATGCTTGCTTTTGACAAAAAGTGTGACCAGGTAGGCATATTTTATATTGCCATAAAAATAAAATATTCTTTGATGATAGAGCCTTTTCATTAGACAGAGTGTCGAGGCAAAATTAGACCTTCAGTTGAGCCAAAAGTTCCTTGGATCTTACCTCCAACTTAGTGTCAGCGCACATGGACACACAGACCCTGAGGAGTCTCATATGTTCAGTTTACTCTTTTGTTTGAGCCACCAGAGACTGGAGTAAATATCAGACTGTGCCTTTCTTGCATAAAATGTTTAGGTTGCTACCCCATCATATGCTAATTATTAGATAATAATTTCCAGAAATTGTAGGGGGAGTACCTACAGTGAAGGTCACTAAAAAAATGTACGTAGTTGGAAATTGCAATTCTTAGCTTTGTGAAACTGAGAAGTAAGTGCCATTCTTTCCATTTTCTAAATTTAGACCCCCTACTTGGGTTTGTCTTTTTCTCATTCAACCTTTTGACTCCCTTTCATATGAATGACTGTCAAACCTGTATTGCTAATATCAGTCCTTTTTTTTTTTTAAGATTTTATTTATTTATTTATTTCTCTCCCCCCCCCCCCATCCTGGTTGTCTGTTCTCTGTGTCTCTTTGCTGCGTCTTCTTTGTCCACTTCTGTTGTTGTCAGCGGCACAGGAATCTGTGTTTCTTTTATTGTGTCATCTTTTGTCAGCTCTCTGTTTGTGCGGCACCATTCCTGGCCAGGCTGAACTTTCTCTTGCACTGAGCAGCTCTCCTTATGGGGTGCACTCCTTGCGTGTGGGACTCCGCTACACGGGGGACACCCCTGCATGGCACGGCACTCCCTGCGCACATCAGCACTGCCCATGGGCCAACTCCACACGGGTCAAGGAGGCCCAGGATTTGAACTGCGGACCTCCCATGTGGTAGACAGACACCCTAACCACTGGGCCAAGTCTGCCGCCCTATCAGTCCTTTTTTTCCTTAAGGATACTTTTTCTGGAGACTGTTGTAATATCTTTCATCCTGATGGGCATGCTTCCACTCTTGTCTTTGTTATAGTCCATTCTCCACACTTGAGCCAGAACAACCCTTCTGGAGTTCCCTATACAGTACAATAGCCATTCACCATATGACTATTTAAATTTAATCAATTAAAATAGAAATTTAATTAAAATTCAAAATTAGTCTTCAGTCACACTAGCCACATTTCAAATACTCAGTGGCTATGTATGGCTAGTCACTATCAAATATAGATACAGAGCCTTTCTATCATCTCAGAAAGTTCTGTTGAACAGCATTATTCTAGAGCACGGGTTCTTAACCTTTTTTGTTCCTTGGACCCCTTTGCCTATCAAGCGAAATCCGCAGACCCCTTACTAAGTCCACACTATACTGTATATTATTTAATAAATATACTCCCACCAACACATCCCCACAAGAATAATTTTTTTTTAAATTTAAGTTCAAGCTCACGGACCCCTTGTTAAGAACCCCTGTTCTAGAGCATGAATCAGATCCCCTTGCTCCCTTTTGCAACCCAACCTCTTACCATTACTTGCAAGGCCCTGAAATCTTGCTTTACATAATCTTTTATTTACTTTTTAAAAAATTTAAGCATTATTTTTTATCTATCCATCTTTTTAAAACACCATGGTCTTTTTTTTAAAAAAGCAGTTTTATTGAGATATATTCACATACCATACAATCTATCCAAAGGGTATCATCAGTGGCTTTTAGTACACTTTTGTGCATTCATCACCTCAAAGGATGAATTTTAGAACAATTTCATTACTCCAAAAAGAAAAACTCCACACCCCTTGGCAGTCTCCTCTCAATCTCTCTATTGTTCTCCAGCCCTACATAACCACGAATCTAATTTCATCTTTATAAATTAATACTTATATTTTATATAAATGGAATCATATAATATGTAGTATTTTATGACTGGTTTCTTTCACTTAGCATAATGATTTTTATTGGTGTGATATTAATATCTTCTAACAATAACATATTTGTTCCATTTCCAAGAAAAGTAGTCTTATCTATGCAAAATTACCAATATTCATTTTTTACGTTAGGTTTTACTGTGCTATACAGTCCTGTGTTACACTTTCTAGCCTTCCTTTTAATAATATACATGACCTTAGACTTTGACCTACTGTCACATCCATATAATAGCACTGCTTGTTACAAACATTATGTTGTGGGAAACGGACTTTGGCCCAGTGGTTAGGGCGTCCGTCTACCATATGGGAGGTCCGCGGTTCAAACCCCGGGCCTCCTTGACCCGTGTGGAGCTGGCCATGCGCAGCGCTGATGCGCGCAAGGAGTGCCGTGCCACGCAAGGGTGGAGCCCCACGCGCAAGGAGTGCCCCCGTGAGGAAAAGCCGCCCAGCGTGAAAAGAAAGAGCAGCCTGCCCAGGAATGGCGCTGCCCACACTTCCCGTGCCGCTGACGACAACAGAAGCGGACAAAGAAACAAGACGCAGCAAATAGACACCAAGAACAGACAACCAGGGGAGGGGGGGGGATTAAATAAATAAATAAATCTTTAAAAAAAAAACAAAACAAACAAACAAACATTATGTTGTACTTCCACCTTTTCTATTCATTTCCAGAGATTAGCACACATCTGTTTTACCAATTCCAAATGAGTTAATCCTCAGCTTTCCATTCTCTACCCTCAGTCTATTTTCTGGTGTCCCATATTCAAGTTATTAACTCTATGAGATTATGCAATTATTTAGTTCATAATAGGGCAGTCATACTGTATTTGTCATTCTTTGTCTGCCTTGCTTCATACAACATAATGTCCTCCAGGTTAATCCATATTGTCACCTGCATCAGGACTTCATTTATTATTACAGTTGCATACTACTCCATCATGTTATACACCATAGTTTGTTTAGCTTTTGGTTGATGGACACCTAGGTTATTTCCATCTTTGGCAATCATAAATAATGCCACTATGAATATCAATGTGCAGATGTCAGTTCTTTTGGTTTTATACCCAGTAGTGGTATTGCCAGGTCACATGGCAAATCTATATTCAACTTTTTTAGGAACTACAAACAGTCCTACACAGTAACTGTACATTCTGCATTCCCACCAACAGTGAATAAGTGTTGTTATCTCTCCACATCATCTCCAACACCTTGTAGTTTTCTGTTTTTTTAATAATGGCCATTCTAATAGGTGTGAAATGATATTTCATTGTAGCTTTGACCGCATTTCCCCAATTACTAGTGATGTCGAATGTTTTTTCATGTGTTTTTTTCCCATTTCTAGTTCTTCTTTAGAAAAATGTCTATTCAATTCTTTTGACCATTTTTTTAAAAGATTTATTTATTTATTTATCTATCTCCCTTCCCTGCCCCCCACCCCGGTTGTCTGTTCTCTGTATCTATTTGCTGTGTCTTCTTTGTCCACTTTTGTTGTCAGCAGCACAGGAATCTGTGTTTCTTTTTGTTGCCGTCATCTTGCTGAGTAAGCTCTCCGTATGTGCGGCGCCATTCCTGGGCAGGCTGCACTTCCTTTTGCACTAGGCGGCTCTCCTTACGGGGCGCACTCCTTGCGCGTGGGGCTCCCTCTACGCGGTGGACATCCCTGCGTGGCACGGCACTCCTTGCGCACATCAGCACTGCGCATGGGCCAGCTCCACACGGGTCAAGGAGGCCCAGGGTTTGAACCGTGGACCTCCTACGTGGTAGACGGACGCCCTAACCACTGGGCCAAGTCCACCGCCTCTTTTGCCCATTTTTAAATCGGGTTGTTTATCTTTTTTTTTTTTTTTGAGGTACTGGATGCCAGGGATTGAACCCAGGGCCTTGTATGTGGGAAGCCATCACTCAACCACTGAGCCACATCAGCTGAGTTGAGTTTTTTTGTTTGTTTTGCTTGTTTGTTTTACTTATTTCAGAAGGCACCCGGGACCTCCCACGTGGGAGCCAGAAGCTCAACTGCTTGAGCCACATCTGTTCCCCCTGTTTGTCTTTTTTTTTTTTTTAAGATTTATTTTACTTATTCACCCCTACCCCCAGGTTGTTTGTGGTTGCTGTCTGTTCTCTCTGTCCATTTAATGTGTACTCTCTGTGTCTGCTCTTCTCCTTAGGAAGCACCAAGAACCAAACCTGGGACCTCCCATGTGGGAGAGAGGTGCTCAGTCACTTGAGCCTCCTAAACTCCCTGGTTTGTTGTGTCTCTCATTGTCTTTCCTCTTTGTGCTTCTTTGTTGCATCATCTTGTTGCATCAGCTCGCCATGCCTGCCCTTCCACCAGCTCACCTTCTCCAGGAGACACCAGGAATTGAACCTGTGACCTCCCATGTGGTAGACGGGAGCTCAGTCACTTGAGCCATATCCACTTCCCCCTGTTTGTCTTTTTATTGTTGAGTTGTAGCATCCCTTTATATATCATGGATGTTAAGCCATTATCAGATATGTGATTTCCAAATATTCTCTCCCATTGAATTGACTGCCTTTTCACCCCTTTGACAAGGTCCCATTTATTTGTATTTTTTTGTTGTTGTTCGTGCTTTGCGTATAAGATCCAAGAAACCACCACCTACTACAAGATCTTTAAGAGGTTTCCATACATTTTCTTCTAGTAGTTTTATGATCCTGGCTTTTATATTTGATCCATTTTGAGTTGATTCTTGTATAGGAAGTGAGATAGGGGTCCTCTTTCATTCTTTTGGTTGTGGATATCCAGTTCTCCCAGTACCACTTGTTGAAGAGACTGTTTTTTCCTGGTAACATGAACTTGGTAGATTTGTCAAAAGCTAGTTGGCCGTAGAGGTGAGGGTTTATTTCTGGACTCTTAATTGTATTCCACTTATTGATGTCTCCATTTATGCCAATACCATGATGTTTTAAGGTCTGTAGCTTTGTAATGTGTTTCAAGGTCAGGCAGTGAAATTCCTCCCACATTATTCTTTTTTAGAATGCTTTTGGCTGTTCAGGTGCACTTACCCTTCCAAATAATTTTGTGTTGCATTTTCTATTTCTGTAAAATAGGCTGTAGGAATTTTGATTGGTATTTCATTGAATCTATAAATCAGTTTGGGTAGGATTGACATCTTCATGATATTTGGTCTTCCAATCCATGAACACAGAATGTCTATTCATTTAAGTCTTTCTTACTTTCTTTTAGCATTGTTTTGTAATTTTTTGCATGTAGGTCCCGTACTTCTTCGGTTAAATTGATTCCTATATACTTGAGTCTTTTTGTTGCTATTGTAAATGGAATTTCCCCCCTGATTTCCTCCTCAGATTGTTCATTACTAGTGTACAGAAACTTGATTGATTTTCGCATTTTTATCTTGTAACCTGCCATCTTGCTGAACTCATTTATTAGCTCAAGTAGCTTTGTTATAGACATTTCAGAATTTTCTAAATACAGGTTCATGTCATCTGCAAATAGAATTTTACTTCTTCTTTTCCTATATGAATGCCTTTTTTCCCCCTTGTCTAATTGCTCTAGCCGGAACTTCTAGCACAGTGTTCAATAACAGTGGGTGACAGTGAGTAACCTTGTCCTGGTGAGTAGGGAGGGTTATTGAGAATGTTGGCTCTCTTTAGTTCCCTACCAGGACAAATAGTGGCGCAGTCCCTCCTGGCCTGGAAGGGCTCTGGGACACAGCAAACCAAATCTGTGGGTCAAAAGCTGAGTCAGTCTTAGGCTGTGTCCCTCTCTCTCCCCTTTACGTTGAGGATTCCTGTGACCTTCTTTGTCTGTAGCCATGGGTCTGAGGGTTGAAAATTTAAAATTGTCTATAGGGTGGGGAAGGGTGCCAACAGCTATAACTTTAACTCAGTTTTGCCATCAAGATTCTTTTCCCTGGCTCTGGTGATTGGGTGCCTCCCTCCCACATGCGAGGTCTCTGGATTCAGTTCCCTGTGCCTCCTAGAAAGAGAAGAGCAGCATACAACAAATAGACACAACAAATACAAACAACGAGGGGGAGGGGAGAAATAAATGAGACAAATCTTTTAAAAAAAAGATTCTTTGTCTTTGCCCTCCTCTCATCTGGATCATGGCCACCTTTCCCCCTGGTATCCTAAACTCTAGAATATTTTTTTTCTAGGCCATTTCTGCTGTCCTTTAGCTATTTTTCTGGAAGAGGGGAGAACCCTGTGTCTTTCTCATCCATCATCTTCTGGAAGCGCTTTTAAGATTTTATTTATTTATTCCCACTCGCAGCTTGTGCTCGCTGTCTGCTCTTTGTCCATTCATTGCGTTTCTTCTGTGTCTGCTTGTTTCCTCTTCTCATCTTCTTTTTAGGAGGCACTGGGAACTGATTCCAGGACCTTCTGACACGGGAGAGAGGCACTCAATTGCTTGAGCCATCTCAGCTCCTGGTTTATTTGTCTTTCATTGTCTTTGCTCTGTGACTCTTTTTTGGTTGCATCATCTTGTTGCACCAGCTCTCTGCACAGGCCATCTCGCCTTTACCAGAAGGCTCCAGAAACCAAACCCATGACCTTCCATATGTTGGATGGAAGCCCAATTGCTTGAGCCACATCTGCTTCCCTTATTGACTTTTTTTCTTTTAAATTTCTCTCTCCTTCCCTGCCACCCCCCTCCAGTTGTCTACTCTTTGTCCATTCGCTGCGTGTTCTGTGTGTTCTGTGTCTGCCTGCATTCTTGTCAACAGCACCCAGAATCCGTGTCTCTTTTTGTTGAGTCATCTTGCTGCGTCAGCTCTCTGTGTGCGACACCATTCCTGGGCAGGCTGCACTTTTTTCACGCAGGGCGGCTCTCCTTACGGGGTGCACTCCTTGTGCACGGGGCTCCCCTACGTGGGCGACACCCCTGCGTGGCACGGCACTCCTTGTGCACATCAGCACTGCACGTGGGCCATCTTCACCACAGGGGTCCAGAGGCCCTGGGTTTGAACCTTGGACCTCCCATGTGGTAGGTGGACACCCTATCCGTTGAGCCAAATCCACCTCCCCTTATTCACTCTTAAATCTTTTAATCACTACATTACAGGCACATTAATCTTCTTTCTGTTTTTGCTATGGCAGATCATTTCCCCCTCCATAGGGCTTTTACACTTGCCGTTCCTTCTGTTTAGAAATGGTTCTCCCAGATCTTCACATGCTCTCCCCTTCTCACCATTTAGGTGTTAACTCAAATTTTACTTCCTCAAGGGAGTTCTATCTACCCAACGCACCTTCCCTTAGAAGCTCTTAATAACTTTTTTTTCCATCATCTTCGTGATTTTGCCTTTAAGTGAAATTCTTGTATATTTGTGAGTTTATCTGCCCAAACACTCTTCTCCCCACTAAAATATAAGCTCCTTATGGTCACCAACTCTGTCTTGTTCATTACTTTATTCCTTTCACCTAGAAAAATGACTGGCACAGAATAGGTCCTTAGTTAATATTTGATTATGAAAGTCTTTAAAAGTTTATTATCTGAACTGCTGTTCTTTTTACTCTGTTTCCTAGATTTCAGTTCTGTTTTCCTCTTTATGGTTCATTTTCCATTTCGAGGAAACAGTTCCTTGCAAACTACTACTTGGTCTCTAGATCAGCAGTCTGACAGTCTTTATTCTCTGTCGTTAATGAGAAGCTGTCTATATTCTAAAACATGTAATTCAAAAATTTTTCTTTCTGCTTAAAAATAGTTTCCGTCACCATTTCCAAATGACCTGAGAAATTATTACATTTATTTCTGCTTTACATTTGAAATTTAGTATTATGAAAGATACTCTATTCAGAATTTTAAATTAACCTCAGTATATTATTTTGCTTGAGGGTTTTAAGTTTTCTAAAAGCATATTTGTTGTATAAATGTGATGAGTATTAGGAGGATACACACTGGCGTTGTATAGTATTCACCTCACCACCTTATTAAATAATCCTGATTCATTTGGAGTTTCTCCACTATTTTCCATACCTATACAAAGGAATGATAGAGGTTAGAAGATTTTTAAATTTTTCTCATTTTGGGTTATTGATCTATTTATTTTTTATATAGATGGAAGAAAATAAATTTTAAATATCTGTTGTATTTGTACTTCTGAAAAGTTCTCCCCAGACTCTCCATACTTGATTTTTTTAAATTTGTTTTTTATTTACTTCTCTCCCCTTTCCCCGCCCCTCCCCCCCCAGTTGTCTGCTCTCTGTGTCCATTTGCTGTGTGTTCTTCTTTGTCTGCTTGCATTCATGTCAGTAGCACTGGGAATCTGTGTCCCTTTTTTGTTGCGTCACCTTGCTGTCTCAGCTCTCCATGTGTTCGGTGCCACTCCTGGGCAGGCTGTGCTTTTTTTGCACAGGGCAGCTCTCCTTGAGGGGTGCACTCCTTGTGCATGGGGCTCCTCTATGCAGGGGACACCCCTGCATGGCACAGCACTCCTTGTGCACATCAGCATGCGAGTGAACCAGCTCACCACATGGGTCAGGAGGCCGTGGGTTTGAACCGTAGACCTCCCATGTGGTAGGCGGATACTCTGTCAGTTGAGCCACATTCCCTCAATTTTTTTTTTTAAGTGACTTTTATACCTTTGTTTCCCCTCAGGTTTGAGCATCTTTAGAACATCTTGTTGACCTGATACATGAACATAGTGTTCTAGCCAGTGTTACTATAATACATACATAAATATATGTCTAGTTGTAATCCTGTTCTGTAGCTTGGGTGGATGTACAGTCTGTTAATATCTAGAATCCAATCTGACCTAGAGCATTTTACTATTGCCTTTCATTAGTTATAGTCCGCATGGTTGTACAGTTTGTGGAGTGCTGTGTATTTTCCACTGTAAAGGATAAAGGTTAGAAAAGTAAGAGCTGATACTACCTCTGTTTTAAGTGAACTTACCTCCCTGGAAAGATAAACAAAAATGAGGCAAAAAAAGGAGAATGAAATGAATAGTAACTGACCACGCATTGTACAGATATATTGCAAAAAAGAGTAGAAGACAGAGTAGCTGAAATTGAAAAGACAGAAGAACAGAGAGAAAATATGTGTCATGGGTCTTACAGAAAGAGAAGAGAAGGGAAAAGGCAAAGAAAGAATATTTGAGAAAATAATTACTGAAAATTTCCCAGTGCTTATGAAAGATATAAGTATGTATATCCAAGAAGCACAATGTTTTCCAAACAGAATAAATCCGAACATATATTAATGAAAAATAGGATGTCATGTTAGTTTTTTTTTTTTTTTCTTTGTATTTAGAAGAGGATAAAGAATCAAAGTTACATGAGATTAATTATGGGAAACTCTCTAGGAAGAGCATATAGTCCTTTGTCATTTAATAACACCAGTTTAGGCCAGACAGTTGTATTCCAATATGCCTCATTTCTTGCATCTGGTTACCTTAACTCTTTTGGGTACTGCATAGTGATCTGTAAAAGTTATCAGGTCCACATGTTGGAAATATCAAAAATAGAGGAATGTTATTTGTATTTTTGCAGGTTGCTTCATGTGCGAAATGGAAACTGCAAATATCATTTGGGTGAAGAAACATTCAAGTTAGCTCAGACATATATGGATAAACTGTCAAAACATGGCCAGCAAGCAAACAAAGCTGCACTCTATGGAGAACTGTGTGCATTACTGTTTGCAAAAAGTCACTATGATGAGGTGAGTGTTTTGAAGTGCTTTTCCTTATGACCAGTAAGTACTTCTAAAAAAGAACAAATCAAATAATCATCTCTTATTTGTCTTATGGATGTTAGATTTTCACACATTAGGTTTACTTAAAACAGTACACATTTGTAATGGAATATTTAAAATTAGGCAAAAAAAAAATTATGTGAGATTGGTTTTGAACATACACGTATAAGACTTAGGGCCTTTTTTGTTGTTTAACGTCACCAAATGGGTCTCTACCTATTGTTTTGATGGGTGTGCTGTGTTAAATGAACCTTTTAATAGATGCTTTTTATGACAGGTAGCTCTGAGTGAAATCTCATAACTTGAAAGCATTCATTTCAGTGTGAAGCTAAATTTTTATTTATGCCTTGTTGCATTGCTTTGTTCCTTTCACTGCCTTATGAAAAAAAAGCTTCATTTCTGACTTTGTACTATTAAATTAATGCTTCATTGCTATTAAAAACGTAGTTGAGAAGTGATTTATGGATGCTTCACTTCTTTGCTTGGATTGCTTTTATTTATGCAAGAATTGCATAATTATTCCATGCTATCAGAAAGCTGTCATTTAGCTTTCATATTTTAACATTATGCCTATCTTGATTTTTGATCTATCTGCATATACACACACATTCCATATTAAAGGAAAATAGCAATTAGAAGTGAAACCAGAAAATTCTAGAATATTTATAAGATGGTATTTATGGAACTTAGATGCTAGGGTCATCCTGCTTTTAATATGTATGTAAGAATTTACCTAACTCACATGTACAAATTTAAAACCCTTGTCATTTGTCTGTAGTTTCTCAGGAAGTTTGTGTATGTTCTTGTGTTTTGTTTTGTTATTGTGGTCACTTATGTACAACATACCATTTCCCATGTTAACTTCTTTAAGTATACAATTCAGTGGTGGTAACTGCAGTTCACAGTGTTTTATTACTATCCCCACCATCCCATTACTAAAACTTTTCTATTACCCCAAACAAACTCTGTACTTGTTAAACATTAATTCCCCATTCCCCCATGTCTACCTACACTCCTGGTACCCTATAGTCTACTTTCTAAATATGAATTTGCATATTCTAGTTATTTCATATAAGTGAGCTCATACAATATGTGTTCCTTGGTTTCTGGCTTCTTTCATCAACATGATGCCTTCAAGGTTCATTAATGTTATAGCATATATCAGAACTTCCTTTATATGGCTGATTAATATTACATTGTATGGATGTACACATTTTATTCATTCATCTGATGATAGATAACTTATGTGACTTTTACCTTTTGGCTATTGTAAATAATAATGCTGTGGGCTTTGGTATACAATATCTATTCAGCTCCCTGCTTTCAATTCTTTTTGCTGTATACCTAGAAGTGGGATTGTTGGGTGGTATGGTAATTCTGTACTTCACTTGCTGAGGAATTGCCGAACTGTTTTCCACAGTGGCTGCACCATTGTACATTCCCACCAACAATGCACAAGGCTTCCTATTTCTCCATAGTGTTGGTGAGGACCAACACTTATTTTCTGTTTTTTAAATTATAGCCTTTCTGGTGGGCACTAAGTGATATCTCATTGATTTTGAATTTTTGCATTGTCCTAGTGACTAATGATGTTGAGCATCTCCTGTGGTTATTTTTTTTTTAAGGAGGTACCAGGGATTGAACATGAGACCTTGTACATGGGAAGCAGGCATCAACCACTGAGCTATACCTCCTCCCCTCCTGGGGTTATTTTTGATGTTCAGTTCCTATGTCTGCTGAATTCGTTCTATTGATGGATTATTTTTCTGCTTCTGTGTGTAATGACTGTTTGCTGTTTATCTACTGAAAGATATAGGACTTTGTGACTTCTTTTAGGGGGGCGGTACCAGGGATTGAACCCAGGTCCTCGTATGTGGGAAGCAGGTACTCATCCACTGAGCTACATCTGTCCCCAGTGAGAGTTGGTATTTTCATTTGTTTTATTTGTTTTGTTTGTAGGCGATACCAGGAATCAAACCACTTGAGCTACAATTGCTCAACCAGTTGAGCTACAGCCACTCCCTACTTTGTCACTTTCTGTGTTTTTCATATACCAAAAATAAACAGCCCCATTCACTGAAGGCCTTTGCATGGATAACAGAATGTTGAAAATGATAGTGAGGTTAAACATCTTAGAAAATGTTAGTATTATGTTTCTTATTAAAAGTTCTTCCAGTGCCCCCATCATTTTTTTCTGTCTCTGCATAAGAACTTATATTAGCCATTTCTGGTTCCTCTTTCTTCATTTGTTTGGTTTTTTTTTTCATCCCTTATTTGCCATATTGCCTTTTGTAACTCCATACTCTTCTCTCTGTTACATAAAGCTATTCATATCTTGATATTCTTTATTCCTGTGTTCATTTCCAGGCCCATCTTCCTATTTCCAGACCCACCAAGCTAGTTAAGAGAGTCTTTTACTTAACAATTACCACTTTCTTTCTTTTGGTAACGGTTACAATTCTAATTTGTGGTTATTTTCTTTCTACATTTGGTTTGGAGGGCTGGGGGCTGTACTATGCCTCATTCATGATCTTTGCAACTCTTAACACATTGGTCCCTTGTAGCAGTGTTTAAATCTATAGAATTCTTAGATAATTTTGATAGTTTTATTCTTTTAAAAATAAAGAAACTTCTCATTAATAATTACAGAAAAGTATACACCATGAGGATGTAGTTTGGTGCATTATCATTATCTTCTTTCGTTAAGATAGGCTAGATTATGCTAAAGTAACATCAGTCCCAAAATAGCCATGAACCTCATGCTTCATCCCCAGCTTGGCATGGCTGTGGCTATGTTTTACATTATGTGTGTACTTTGATGAAGCCTTGTAGTAATAGAGCAGTCTCTCTCTGGAACATTGCCACCCTGGGAGCAGAGATAAAAACATCTTTTTTTTTTTTCTTTAAAATGGAGAGCTACTGTTGGCTTTTAGACCTTTCTCCCAGAAATTGCACGTTTCACTTCTGATCATATTTAACTGGCCAAAAGTAGACACATAGCCATTCTTGTCTTTAAAGTAGAGGGAAGTATATCCTTCCCCAAGGAAGGACTGAGTATATACTTTAAAACAATATTACAGTCTACCATGATTCTAAAGATTTTACTTTGTCACTTTTGAACAAAATCAGCTTATTTAGTGTCTTACAAGCGCAAAGCTTATTTTTTGGTCTAAATTTGAGTTGGAGTAAGTTGTTTTCATTAATGAATCAAAATTGCTTCTAAATAGCTACATCTTTTCTTTTCTAGTTGTACACCAGTATTTACAGCAGTATTATTCACAATAGCCAGAAGCTGGAAACAACCCAAGTGTCCATCAACAAACGAATGGACCGACAAAATGTACATACAAACAGTGAAACATTACTTGGCCACAAGGAAAACTGAAGTTATGAAACCTTTAACATGAAAAAACTCTGAAAACACTATTCTCAGTGAAATAAGCAACACACATAAGGACAAAAATTGTGTATTACTTAAAAGGGATGACTAGAAATAGCAGATTATCAGAGGTAGAAAGTAAATTAGAGGTTACCATGGGAGGGGGAGAAGAAGGGAGAATGTTTGTAAAAAATGTTTTTAAATTTAAGGATTAAAAAAAAAACCACTGCCTGACAGTTTACTCTCTAAAAAGCCAATAATCTCCACTTTTGTGGGGGTGGGCAAGTCTGTGTTCTGTAGGGCAGACCACAGCTTGGAACTCCGGTGAAAGTTTTCTATGAATTCCCCAGGAGAAGCTAGCTGGCTGAGGAGAAGCTAGCTGGCTGAAGTAGAAATGAAAATTTTTCCTTCTGACAACCGAAATCATACTTCTCCCTTTCAGACCTTCAGCTGAGTAGATGAGATTTCTCATTGTTTAGGGCATTCTTCTTAGTTAATTGTACATGGAGTTAGCCATAGATGCAGTTGACTTATTGATGATTTTAATCCATGAAATACTCTCACAGTAACAATTGGGCTAGTGTCAGACTAGTGCTTGCTTGACCAAACAACTGGTCACCATAACCTACTCAAGTTGATACATGAACTTTACCATCACAGTTGGGTTTTTTTTTTTCCTACTTTTTAAATGAAACTTTGAACTATTTAAATTGCAAATCATAGGGAAACGGACTTGGCCCAGTGGTTAGGGCATCCGTTTACCACATGGGAGGTCCGCGGTTCATACCTCCGGCCTCCTTGACCCATGTGGAGCTGGCCCATGTGCAGTGCTGATGTGCGCAAGGAGTGCCGTGCCACGCAGGGGTGTCCCCCGCATAGGGGAGCCCCACACGCAAGGAGTGCGCCCCGTAAGGAGAGCCGCCCAGCACGAAAGAAAGTGCAGCCTGTCCAGGAATGGCACCGCCCACACTTCCCGTGCCGCTGATGACAACAGAAGCGGACGAAGAAACAAGACGCAGCAAATATACACGGAGAACAGACAACCCGGGGAGGGGGGGGAGGATCAAATAAATAAATAAATCTTTTAAAAAACAAAAACAAAAAAAAAAATTGCAAATCATAGGAAAACCAAATGTATTAGTTGGGCAAAGGGATACTGGTGCAAAGTACCAGAAATCTGTTAGCTTTTATAAAGGATATTTGGGATAGAAGCTTATAGTTATAGGGCCCTGAAGAGTCCAGCGCAAGGTTCCTTTCCTCACTAAAGTCAGTTGCCACGTGTTGAAGCAAGATGGTTACTGAGCTCTGTGAGGGTTCAGCCTTCCTCTTGCTCAGCTACAGTCTGGCATAGGCTTTTCTCTTTTCCCAGGGCTTTAGCTGTTCGAGCCTTCTCTTTTCTGTCACATGGCAGGACCAAAATGACCAAGTTCTCTCCTCTTCTGTGTCTTCTTCCATGTATCTTCTTGAATGAGTGTCCATTTATATAGCCCACCAAGGGGATGGGGAATCAATCCTGAGTTACACACTGATGACATGGTCGACTCAAAGCCCTACTCTTAACATAATTTAATCAAAGACATCAGTTGAATCTAATACAAACAAAGGGGGTCACGCCCAGAGGAACAGTTTACAAACATAATCCTTATTTTTTGGGGGGTTCATAAATAATCTCAGACTGCCACACCAAGTATTTGCACCTGTTGCATTTGCAGAAGTTGAATAGCTATAACTTTTCGTGGAGTGGGAGAGAAGGAAGCTTGCAGAAGAGAACAAATGTTTATTGAGCACCTTTTTATGTACTAGGTTTTTTTAAAAAAGCATCAATTTTATGATACATATTAATAAAGCTTACAATTTTCCTAAGTTCTTATATAAATGAAATTTAGGCCCAGAGTTTAAGTGACTTGCCTAACTTAGTAGTTAAGTAAGTAGAAGAGTGTGATTCCAATGTAGCAGTGTCTGACCTGACAGTACATGCTCATTCTGCTGTACCAAACATTCCTGCATTCACAAACACTCTTTGTGAAGTCAGACATTCACAAATACGCTTTATGAAGTCAAATATTCACAGTCTTTGCGAAGTCAAATTAAGGGCATCTCATGATCTTAAATTATTCTTTTGTACTTGTTTTTATTCTCCTTCTGGTATTGTAGGAAGTAAACCACTTTTCCTAATGAGCTGTCCCCCCTTCCTTGTGGTCCCTTCATATCTTTTTTTGTTTGTTGCAGTTATCACTATCCAAATTATTTATTTTAATTTTTTCTTTCTTTCTTTCTTCCACTGTGAGAGAAAGGATATTTTCTCTTCTTCCTTGCTGGTACACTGTCTGGTACTTAACCTCTCTACACCTCTTTCCCATAATAATAGTATGTGTCTCATAGATTTGTTGTGTCAGTTAAATGTTTAATATGAACAGTGGCTGGCACAATCTAAACCCTCAATTAAACAGGAAATTAAAATATAAAGTAATAAGTGCTATAGTAAGGGAAGAAAAGTATAGAAAAATACCGAAAACATGGTCTAGACCTGAAACCCAAAAGACAAGTTAGATGAGTTTTAAGGGGTTGGAGGAATGAGGAATTTGTCTAAGGTAGAGGGAACAGTACATACAAAGGTTTCCGAGCAAGAAAGAACATACCTCTAATTTCCTGACTATATGGCTATTTCCATGGGTGATACAGACATTAGGAGTGAAAATAATAAAATTTAAAAAAGGAACATACTTTTTAAATTTATTTATTTATTTCCACCTCCCACCCACCCCCATTGTCTGCTCTTTGTCCACTAGCGTGCATTCTTCTGCGTCTACATGTCTTCTCTTTAGGCTGCTCCAGGAAGTGATCTTAGGACCTTCTGGAGTGGGAGAGAGGTATTCGTTCTCTTGCATCATCTCAGCTCCCTGGTCTGCTATGTCTCTTATTGTCTCTCCTCGTTGTGTCATCTTGCTGTGCCAGCTTTCTACTCAGGCCAGCTTGCTTTGCTGGCCAGCAGTCCTGCATGAGCCATTTCATCTGTACAGGCCAGCTCATCACCTGGGCCAGCTTGCTCTGTGGGCCAGCTCACCTTCAAGAAACCTGGGAAATCAAACCCTAAACCTCCCATATGGTAGACAGGAGTCCAGTCACTTGAGCTCCATCCGCTTTCCATAATGTACTTTCAAAAAAACAGCCTCAGGGAGATTTTTAAGTGTAAATATTGTGTGTGTGCTCTTATTCAAGTGTTTGACAGCTCATAGGAAAAATTCACATTGATTTTGTTAAAATATTTTATTTTTATTTATCACAGTTCTGTCTCTTCTATAAATCTTTGTTTTTTTAGGCATACAAGTGGTGCATTGAGGCAATGAAAGAAATCACAGCTGGCTTGCCAGTCAAAGTCGTGGTAGATGTTTTAAGACAAGCTTCTAAGGTGAATATAATATTAAAATTATTAAATTAATTACAGTATTTATCAGACTTTAAATTTTTTTTAAATTAACCTATTGTTTAGCACGTTAGGTGTTAACAAGATCTATTTTCTAAATTTCTATGTTGCGTTTTAGAAATCTGGTTTTTAAAACTAGCTCATATGGAAAATTTAGATAATTTTTCTATACCCACAAAACTTTGAAATAATTCATTTTGATAATTCAGCTGAAGAGTAGATCAAAATAGTATTCGACATTATCCCCAATGTAGCTGTCTAAAATATTACAACTAATGATAAAGAAAAAAAAAGCCCTACTTGTCTTAGTGTTAAGGACCATGATGCTTTTGCCTGGAATATATCCATTTAGTGAAAAAAATGTTAACTCTGCTGTTTATCAAGTTCAGTATCTGTATTCTTTCTGTTCTGCTATCAGTCTACGTTAAAGAAACTAATTCAAGAATATGAACACAACATGAGGGCTTTTTTTTGTTTGTTTGTTTTTCTGTATGTATTTTTACTTTTTTTTTTTTTTTTTTGTATATACCATGATTTATCAGCTAAGAGGACAATCACTAAAGTGAAATGCCCAAAGGAGGCAATGTGGTACAACCTTTAGCCTCCTATAGGTGGAAATTTAAAAAATTTTTTATCTTCCTGGAAAAAAATTTTTTATCTTGGAGCTTTTATTTTTATTTTTAATTCTATTTTTTGTAAATATTTATAGTGACCTGAACTCCTTATGCTAAAGATTAATTTCTTTTCTCCTAAAGGACAGCCTACTATAAAATACTCTAGTGTTTGTATGGCAGTCTCACAACATGATAGCTTTCTGTACTTGACTTACTAGACAATCCATATTTGATTTTTTTCCCTCTAGTTTTATCTTATTCTGTAAATTAATACACTAACTCTTTGAGGCCTTAAAGCAGTTACTGTATTTTTCAAATATATTCTTTCTACCCATGGGTTTCTCAATTTTTAATAATTCAGTTTAGTTGGTTTTAGTTATAGAAATTTCACTTAGAAGGAAGATTCCAAAATTGTTGGTTTAGAAGAGTCCGAGATTACTTTGAAGTTAATTAAATCAGTCATTTTAGAGCAGGCATACAGTGTAAATATTCAGGTTTCCATCAGAGCAAGAAAAGGAATATTAGTATGATTTTAATGAATTCAAAACATTGAATATATGTTATATAAAGACATATAGTGTAGTGTATTTGTAAGCTTTATATTTCTATATACAAGTGATATTTAGAGTTTTAAAAACTATAATGCAAGAGTGAACAATACAAAAGAGAGAACTCTAAACTATGGAGTATAGTTAATAGTATAATTATAATTTTTTTTTTTTGTAACAATGATACCACACTAAGACAAAGGTTAATAATAGGGAAAAATGTAGGGGGCGGGTAATATGGAAATTCTGTACTTTGTGCATGATTTTTCAGTAAACCTACAACTGCTTTATTTATTTTTTGAGAGGGAAAAAATGATTTATTGACGGCCGGGCGGACTTGGGAGCTTTCTGTTTTAAACCTGAGCCTACAACTGCTTTAATTTAAAGAAAAAAACTGACCATCCTTGTATCAAGATATTTTACGAAATAATAGAAAAACTTGAGATTATTATATTTTATTAGATAAAAACTGCTGAAAACTGTTGCATGCCACTCCAGAACTGGGATATAAGTACCTTAGAAAATAACGTGGCAAACCTTATCCACACACACACTCTTATATTAATTCTCTGGAAGGATGGGAGTATACCAGTTTTGTAAGGTAACTTTCTTGTAACAGTATTGTACTGGGCATGACAAAATTTTAAGCTTATGATTTGTACCAGGCTATATACAGATGTTTATAATAGACTTTTCAAGTTTTTAGAATGTTTGAAGAAGTGTTTTTCTTATTGACCATTATAGCCTGAATATATAAACTATACTTATTTTAGCATACTATTTAACTGTTTTGAGACTTGTTTAACAATTTTTCGCTTTAATTTTAGGCTTGTGTAGTAAAACGTGAATTTAAGAAGGCAGAACAGTTAATTAAACATGCAGTGTATTTGGCACGGTAGGTGTTTGTTATTAAAAATACTGTTTCAAAGTCTCTTTCTACTTTATGTCCTAATAGTTTTCTATTTTTTTAATAGGGATCATTTTGGATCCAAACACCCAAAATATTCTGATACACTGCTAGATTATGGATTCTACTTACTAAATGTAGATAATATCTGTCAGTCTGTTGCAATTTATCAGGTATGTTAAAGGTTACATGTTTTTTTATTTCAGCCTAAATTGACAGGGTGACCTTTATTTGTTTGCATTATTTAAACCACACTCTAAAAATAAGTCTCTCTAATCCCCCCTCATATAGGACATAGCATTATTTTACTGAGTAATACCTAGGAGGCTTAAAAGTTAATGTTTTAGGAATTAAAGATACTCTTCCAGGAAGCAAGTTGTTGGGTTATGGACCCATATTTAGCAGCACTTTTCTGTTTTTCATTTGTCCAAATAATGACTTGTTCTTGTTGATTTAGCAAGTATCATTGTAAATGCCTTTGTAACAGCAAGGAGGACTGATAGATGTCAATTTAGGCTTTACCTTAGTCATTCTCAGGTAAATGGTGAACTATGCTATCATTCTAGACAAGGTATCTGATTATATAATTCAGTTCTGAAAAAGGAGACAGAGAAAAATATGTGATTCCCAGGACGTGTGAATGGTTTTTATTAAACCATTGCTTTTTTTTTTTTTTTTTAAGTTTAATAGACCTTAGCCACTGTGAACTCACAGAAAATGTAGAGCAAAACATTAATTCAAAAGTTAACAAAAACCTAAACACAAGCTAAAAGTCTGATGGTATTAATAACAGAACTACCAAATAAATATTTAAAATACTTGAACTATTTTAAGACTTACAAATATTTTAGAAATACCTATTTATAAGTAATATGATCATTACAAATATTCTTACCAGTTCATTAAAGTAGGTTCTCCTAATCACATCTATGCTTCAATTTATTACCCTATTTCAAGTTACTATATTAAGCCATTGCCTTTTAAGTCAGACTTGATCTTCAGAAAATTAGGCCTCATAGAGAACCTTCAGGTTTAATGTAACATTCCTTGTGATCTATTAATTTAAAAAATTTTTAAAAAAAAGACAAAAAATAAAAAAAAAATAAATTGAAAGTGAGACATGTCAAAAAAAGAGAACCTTCAGGTTCTGTTGTGAATTAAATACAGCAGAACTTTTGCTTCCAAATTTACAGAATTGTGTATATAGAATGTATGTTTAAATTATTAGGTTGTTTAAGTGATGTTTTCTAAGGATTTACAGTATTATCAAATATTTTCATGATTATTTCAGGCAGCCCTTGACATTCGGCAGTCAGTGTTTGGTGGCAAAAATATCCATGTAGCAACAGCTCATGAAGACTTGGCTTATTCTTCTTATGTTCACCAGTATAGCTCTGGGAAATTTGACAATGCACTGTAAGTTCCCTGTTCCCTTTCAGTGAAGGATTAAATGCTGGCTTTTTTCTCCTAATACAATAGTACTTACATATTAAATTTGTCTTTCCATGAGCTTAAACGGAATATCTAGAATGTTCTTAAAGCCATTTAAAATCATATCAATTCATAAGCCATTCATTTAGACTTTATGTGGTTTAATATTTGAGACACCTATCTTCACTTAGATTATAACTTACCTTTTGAATATTTCCTTTAGTAATTTTTCTCAGAGTAATACAGTAGCTTCTGGGTACATAGCAGATTTACTAATTTGAAAACCTCTTACACAAAACTCTTAGAAATATTGAATAAAATGTGTAACAACATGTTTTTAAATGTATAGCTAAGCTTGCAAGGGAGATAGTCGAAAACTCCAGAGACCAATAATGGACAGTAGTACATAAGGAGTACACATGAACTTGAGTATAACTGCTCTGGGGTGCTGGGAAGGCTATAACCTTGGTCGAACAACAATCCTGGCTTTAAGAGACAAAGCTTCTAGCCTACAGGTGGCTGTGAATTAGAACTGAATTCCTCACGTGAAGCCAAGATCAAAGGTGTACTCTCAAATAAAGGATAGCAGAGGGAAGACAAGAAAACATGTCCATTCCAGCTTGGGCTCAGAGTTGAACCCAAAAAAAGGAGCCTTATAGGGTAATTTGTTACTACAGACCTATACCACTATTGAGTTTGGAGATAATGCATATAGGAGCTCCCAAATTGAGAAAAACATTAAAAAACTCATTGGCTAGGTCTCCTGGGATACCTTGCAAAGAAAATGGAAACCTCTTGGGAGTAAATAATCCTCAACCCAAACCACGCAGAATCACCATAGATAGCTGTACCTTGGATGAACTCAACAATTAGAAATTGGAAAACAAGTAAGGATACATTACCCCTTGAGTGAGAGTCAGAGTCATCAGATATAATGAACAGCATTAGAATCCTGAGAACTTTAGTTAACAGGACTTTTGAGTTGATACTTTATTAAATTAGAGTATAAAACAGGTTAAGCAAACTACAGCCTGTGGGTGAAATAAAGTTTTATTGGAACATAGCCACACTCAGTCATTCATGTACTATGTGGATTTGACTTCTATTGCTCCAACAGCAGAGTTGAGTAGTTGTGGCAGTGACTATATGGCCCACAAAGCCTAGAATATTTACTGTCTGGTCCTTTACAAAAAAAGTTTGCTGACACTGGTTTAAAAGAAGGAATCTAATATTTTAGAGGGGAAAAAAGATAAAAGGCCTATTTGGAAATTAAACAACTGATGCATGCAACAACATTGATGAACTTTGGGAAAACATTATGCTTAAAGTAAAAGAAACCAGTCACAAAAGACCAGTATTGTATGATTCCATTTATATGAAATGTTCAGAATAGGCAAATCCATAGAGACAGAAAGTAAATTGATCATTGCTAAGGACTGAGGGGTTGAGAGGGAATGGGTAGTGACTCCTAATGGGTATGGGCTTTCTTTTTGGGGTGATGAAAATAATCTAAAATTGCAGTAATGGTTTCACAACCCTGAATATACTAAAAACCACTTAAATGGGTGAACTGTATGCGATGTGAATTATATCTTAATAAAGCTAGTATAAAAAATGAAACATGAATAACAAGAATTGGAAAATAGTCATTGAAATTAAAAAGTTAGTGGACAAATTAAACAAGATTAGATGGAACTATTCATGAGTTGGAAGAAACATCTGAGAAGATCAGTGATTATTTGGAAGAAGTGGGTAGGAGGCTTGGAGATGGTTGAAAGGAACTGACAAGTAAAATAGACAATTTTTTTTTTCTTTTTGGGGAGATAGGCCATAAAGAAATAACTAAGCATGTCAAGTAAGAACGTATGCTGTGAAGAAGAATAAAGTAGTAGGGTTAGAGTTTAGAGAGTAATGGTGGACTTTTTAGGGATTTTTTATGTGGGCTTATCTGGAAAGGACTATTCAATGAGGAGTGAGCCATGTGTATAATCAGAGAAGAACATCCCAAAAAAAGTAAAACAAGTGCAGTGGTCCTGAGGTGAAAATATGCTTTTCAGGTTCAGGAAACCACTAAGCTTGTGTGGTTGGAGACAGGTCAGGGAAGGTTGGTCTAAGAATGGTAAGATACTAATAAGAAGTCAGGAGGTTAGAGACTGAAAGATCATGTTGAGCTTTATAGGCCATGATAAGTACTTCAGTTTATTCTAAGGGAGTTGAGTAGCTATTAGAGGTTTTGAACAGAAGAGTGACAGAATCTAGTTTAGGTTTTGAAAGGATAATTCTGTCCTAATAATAGTAGGCTGTAGGTAGAAAATGGCAGCTGGTAGCTATTGCAATGATTCAGGTGAGAGATCTAGGAGAAATTGATAATCTGGATAAATTTTGAAGGAAACATTGATCAGATTTGTTGATAGTTTGAATGAATTCCTCAAGTAGAGAGGCCTGAACAACAGAAAGAATAAAGCTGCTCTTTATCTTCCCTCTAGGGTTAAAGTGCCATAATCTTTCTCTCTCTCTCCCCCTTACCTAAAGTTCAGTCCACTACAACATATTGAAAATTGTTTAAAAAGCAAACTGGTCCTTTACCACCTAGGTAGTTTTAGAAGCACTTTCTATCAGTATAATTGGTTGTGATTTTGAAAATGCTTAAATCTTTTGCAACTAAAAAGAAATTACCAGACTATATCTATCTGTATTGCAGATTTCATGCAGAAAGAGCTATTGGTATCATTACCCACATCCTACCTGAAGATCATCTTCTTTTGGCTTCTTCAAAGAGGGTGAAAGGTACCCTTTGTAATCTAGTCTCAGATTTTTAAATTGATGATATATGGTATAAAATAATGGTATTTGTTTCATCAGGGGATAGTAACATATGGTTGAACTGTATCTATATATTACTAAGATGGTCAGTTCACTTATTTAAAGTGTTTGCCTGCAACTCTAATTAAATTTTCCAGTGGTTCATATGAAAGGTTGTTCACCTCTCTCAGATTATCATTGCTATTGATAATCAAGAATTACGTTCTTTTCTCTTCCTTTAGCATTCATTTCTTTTGAAGGGGATATGGATGAACAATGCAAATTATTTCATAGTAATATGGATAGCACACTGAAGGCAGGTTGTTCAGCTTTCTTGTGCAGAATTCTTACACTGACCTTCATATCAGGTTACCCTTAATGATGCAAGGCTCTTCCAAATACCACTTTCTTTCTTTCTTATTTTAGCTTTCTTCTGAGTACCGACAGGGCACTTTAATTGAAAACATGAACATGAATGGGTCACCCTTAAGATTATTTCATGCATGTGTGATAATTTTTTACAGTGTCTGGAGCTCGTCTCTTTTTTTTCCCTCTAGGTTTGCATTTTTAAAGTTACACAAGTAATACATGATTAATGTCAAAAACTAAAAGCTAGATAAAAAAGAGAAAAAGTAAAGTCATCTGAAATTCTACCAATAAAGAATAAATTTTGGTGAATGTCCTTTTAGACTTTTCTTTCTTCAAATAATGAAATGAATTTTTTTTTAGTTTTATAATCTGCTTTTTTTTTTTTTTTTACTTTCTATATCCTGAACATTTTTCCATTTCAATATATTTATTTAAGTTCACCCCTATTGTTGGACCTTTATATTATCTTCAACCTCTTGTTCTTCTTGAAAATGCTGCAATAAACCCAAATCTCTTTTACTTATCTTTGTGCACATGCCACGTTTTCCTAGAAATTGAATTGCCTAGTAAAAGAATGTGTGTATTTGACAGAGTTAGGTGGGATTTGAAAATCTTAAATGGGATTTCGAAATTGAACTATCTTGCCTGATTTGGTTGGTCAAATAAGTAGGAGGAAACCAGTTTTTTTAATTTTTATTTTTTAAGGGTTTTTTTGTGTGTGTGTGTGTGTGTGTTTTAAGATCTATTTTATTTATTCCCCTCCATCCTTGTTTGTGCTCGCTGTCTGCTCTCTGTGTCCATTTGCTGTGTGCTCTCTCTGTCTGCTCATCTTCTTCGTAGGAGGCACCCGTAACTGAACCTGGGACCTCCCATGTGGGAGAGAGGTGCTCAATGACTTGAGCACCTCCTCTCCCTGTTTTGTTGTGTCTCTCATTGTGTTTCCTCTTTGTGTCTCCTTGTTGAGTCATCTCGTTGCATCAGCTCACTGTGCCTGCCTGTCACATCAGCTCGCTGTCTTGCTTGTCTTCTCCAGGAGGCATGGGGAACCAAACCTGGGACCTCCCCTGTGGTAGGCAGGAGCTCAATCACTTGAGCCACATCCACTTCCCAGAAAACCAGTTTTTAGTTGTATTAAGTTAAAGGTTATATTTTACAGAGTGTGTGTTTCAAAAATTTCCATAGTACTTCTTAGGATCCTTACAACAATTTTATAACTAAAAAATTTGCCTTTTCCTTCTTTCCATTTACTTTAAAAAGCAAATTCTGATCAGCAAAACTATAACAATCTAATGAAATAGAAACCAGTTCTGCAAAATAATTTGATGTATATCACTTTTTCTTAAATGAATTCATTATTAAACTGTGAAAATAAAATGACCCCCAAAAGTATATTTAAGTGGAATGCTTTCATCTCGACCAGTTCTACACCATAATCATATGTACATGTATTCAATAAATATTTATAGGATTTAATTTTAAGTTATGTGCTCTGAATCACTTTCATAAATAGTTCTGGTTTTGAAGTGTGCTAATTTTATTGCTTTCTTCATTCAGCGCTTATTTTAGAAGAGATTGCAATTGATTGTCATAATAAGGAAACTGAACAGAGGCTGCTTCAAGAAGCTCATGATTTACACCTGTCTTCACTTCAACTAGCTAAAAAAGCTTTTGGAGAATTTAATGTACAGACTGCAAAACACTATGGAAACCTTGGAAGACTTTATCAGTCAATGAGAAAATTTAAGGTAGAAACATTTTTACTACATTTTTATCTATTTAATAAAGTACACATTCGTTATATTCTTACCTTATTGAAAAAGGAATTGCAGAAGCAGCTAGTATAAAACAACAGTCAAAATATAAATAAAATTAGAAAATCAGGACCATGGAAAAATAAGACACAAATATATCAAACCAAAAAGGCTAATACAGTTGGTATTATTAGATTTCAAACATAGCTCTTAGCTAAGTTAAGTACAGCACTTTGCAGAATGCTCGGCACATGATAGGCATGCAATAAAGGTCAGATATAGTTACTATTATTCATTATAGCAACAAAAATTCACTTACTTTAGTTCCCTTTAAAAGTTTTTGGGTTATGAATTTGTAATGGCAATTTTAGGAGTTGTAGTAAGATGAAAGGATCAAGAATTATTGTCTAAGGGAGCAGATGTAGCTCAAGTGGTTGGGTGTCTGCTTCCCACAACTGAATCTGGCAGGTCCTGGGTTCAGTTCCCAGTGCCTGCTAAAAAACAAGCAAACACAAAAACCAATCAGGGGAGCCAATGTGGCTCAGTGGTTGAGCACTGGCTTCCCACATACAAAGTCCTAGGTTCAATCCCTGGTCCCCGATTCCTTTTAAAAAAAAAAAAAAAAATCACTGTCTAAGACATTCATTTTATCTGAAAATCAACCTGCCTTTCAATTAGCCTTGGTTTAGGTTTTTTGAAAATGTTAACTCAAAGAATACTTTTTATATTAGAATGTTTTAATGTTAACATGTCCTGGGGTAATAGTTATTAGAAGAAATTTTCTCTTGTCACTTTTAGAATGAGACAATATAACTATCAGCTTATGTGCATAGTTTCCAAAAATCAGTGATATTTCCCATAGGCAACCTTTGAAATAACATAATATGTTACTAATTACCTTATGGCATCCGTAAGATATCTTTGCATTTAGAAGAATTTTGCTCATTGGATAAGAAGTGTAATGTAATGATTGATAAGGCTTAATTGTTTTCTAGGAAGCTGAAGAAATGCACATCAAAGCAATTCAGATTAAAGAGCAACTTCTTGGTCAGGAAGATTATGAAGTAGCCCTTTCAGTGGGACATCTGGCTTCTTTATATAATTATGACATGAATCAATATGAAAATGCTGAGAAACTTTATTTGCGATCTATAGCAATAGGTATGTTGCCTTTATATTTTATTTTTATTTTTTTAGATTTTTAAAAAATTTATTCCCCTGCCCCCCATTGTCTGCTTTCTGTCTATTTGCTGTGTAATCTTCTGTGTCCACTTATATTCTTGTCTCGTTTTGTTGCATCATCTTGCTGTGTCAGCTCTCCGTGTGTGCGGCGCCATTCCTGGGCAGCCCGCACTTTTTTCACACGGGATGGTTCTCTTTACGGGGCACACTCCTTACGCGTGAGACTCCCCTACATGGGTGACACCCCTGCATGGCACAGCACTCATGGCATGCATCAGCACTGCATGTGGGCCAGCTCACCACACGGGCCAGGAGGCCCTGAGTTTGAACCCTGGACCTCCCATGTGGTAGGCGGACACTCTTTTTCAGTTCAGCCAAATCCACTTCCCTTTATTTTATTTTTTTAGTTAACTGATTTTGGGTCAGCATGTCAGCTTTTCCTAAAGATGATCCCCACCCCCAGATAATGTCCTATTTATTTATTTATTGAAGTGGTGGGTTTACAGAATAACCATGCCTTAAATGCAGGATTCCTATATAACACCCTGCTATTAACACCTTGGATTTGTGTGGTACATTTGTTACAATTGATAAAAGCATATTTTTATAATTGTACTATTAATTATAGCCCATGATTTAACTTAGGGTTCACTGTGTTGTGCAGTTTAATGGATTTTTTAAAAAATTTTATTCTAGTAATATACAATGTAAAATTTTTCCTTTTAACCACATTCAAATGTATAATTCATTGTTGTTAATTACATTGACAGTATTGTGCTACATCACCACCATCCATTACCAAAAATTTTCCATTGTCCCAAATAGAAACTCTATACATTTAAAGACCTAACTCTCGATTTCCTACTTCTACCCCATCTTCTAGTAACCTATATTCTAGATTCTGACTCTGAGTTTCCATATTCCACTTATTACATATCAGTTATTTGATCATGAATATTTTTCCTTTTGCGTCTGGTTTATTTCACTCAACCTGATTTTCAAGATTCATGCATGTTGTCACATGTTATCAGAAATTCATTCCTTTTTATAGCTGAATAATATTCCATTGCATGAATAAACCACATTTTGTTTATCCATTTGTCTGTTGATGGACACTTGGGTTTCTTCCATATTTTTGGCAGTTGTGAATAAGGCTGCTGTGAATATCATTGTGAAAATACTTATTCAAGTCCTTGGCTTTCAATTTTTGGGAGTATATACCTAGAAGTGGGATTGCTGAGTCATAGTATTTCTATACTTTCTAACGAGCTGCCACACCATATTCCACAGTGGCAGCACTGTTTTACATTCTCACCAGCAGTGAATTAGTGTTCCTATTTCTACACATTGTCTCCAACACTTTTTATTTTCCATTTTTTTTAATAGTAGCCCTTTTAGTGGATACGAAATAATATCTCATTATGGTTTTGATTTGCATATCCCTAATGAATAATGAAGTTGAGCATCTCTTCATGTGCTGTTTGGCCATTTGTATATCTTTGGAGAAGCGTCTATTCTTTTGACCATTTTAAAATTGGGTTATCTTTTTGTTGTTGGGTTAAAGGATTCCTTAACATATTCTGAGAATTAACTCTTACTGAATAAGATTTCCAAATAGCTTCTCCTATTGTGTAGGTTGTTGTTTTACTTTCATGATAAAGTCCTTTGACACATAAAAGTTGGTAATTTTTATGAAATCCCAATTATCTTTTTTTTTTTTTTTTTTTTAAAGATTTATTTATTTATTTAATTTCCCCCCTCCCCTGGTTGTCTGTTCTTGGTGTCTATTTGCTGCGTCTTGTTTCTTTGTCCGCTTCTGTTGTCGTCAGCGGCACGGGAAGTGTGGGCGGCGCCATTCCTGGGCAGGCTGCACTTTCTTTTCACGCTGGGTGGCTTTCCTCACGGGCGCACTCCTTGCGCGTGGGGCTCCCGCACGCGGGGGACACCCTTGCATTTTTTCTTTTGTTTCTTTTGCTTTGGGTGTAAAGTCTAAGAGAAATCTTTGCCTAACACAAGGTCCTAAAGATGCCTCCCTTCATTTTTTTCCTAGGACTTTTATAGTTTTGGCTCTTAAATATTTAGGTCATTGATCCATATTGAGTTGATTTTTTAATATGACTTGAGGTCATATTGCAAATGGATATTCAGTTTTCCCAGCACCATTTGTTTAAGAGACTGTACTTTACCAATTGAATGGTCTTTGCCCCCTTGTTGAAAATCAGTTGACCATAAATATGAGGGTTGATTTGTAGTTTTCTGTGTACAAGTCCCACACATCCTTGGTTAGATTTATTCCTAGGTATTTGATTCTTTTAGTTCCTATTGTAAATGGAATGTTTTTATTAATTTTCTTCTTAAGATTGTTCATTATTAGTGTATAGAAACACTACTGTTTTGTTTTTAAGATTTATTTTTTATTTATTTCTCTCCCCTTCCCCCCTGTGTCTGCTCTCTGTGTCCATTCGTTGAATATTCTTCTGCATCCACCTGCATTATCCAAGCACTGGGAAACTGCGTCTCTTTTTTGTTGTATCAGCTCTCCATGTGTGCGGTGCCTCTCCTGGGCGGGCTCCACTTTTTTCACGCGGGGCAGCTCTCCTTGCGGGGCGTACTCCTTGCACATGGGGCACCCCTACACAGGGATGCCCCTGCTTGACACGGCACTCCTTGTGTACAGCAGCATGGCACGTGGGCCATCTTACCACACAGGTCAGGAGGCCCTAGGGATCAAAGCCTGGATCCTCCATATGGTAGATGGACACTCTTATCAGTTGAGCCATGTCTGCTTCCCACTACTGATTTTTGTGTGTTGATCTTGTACCCCACCACTTTGCTGGATTCATTTATTAGCTTTAAGAGCTTTGTTGTGGATTTTTCAGAAACGTTTGCTGATGATATGGGATCATGTCATCTGCCTTTTCCTTTCCAATTTGGATGCCTTTTATTGTTTTCCCTTGTCTAATTGCTCTGGCTAAGCCTTCCTACAATGTTGAATAATAATGGTGGCATTGGGCATCCTTGTCTTATTCCTGATCTTAGAGGGAAAGTTTTCAGTCTTTCACCATTAAAGAAAGGGTGCTGTTTTGTCAAATGCCTTTTCTGCACCAATTGTAGTGATAATGTGGCTTTTTCTCTTCATTCTGTTAATGTGGTATATTACATTGATTTTCTTATGTTGAACCACCCTTGCATACCTGGGATAAATCCCACCTTATCTTGGTGTATAATTTGTTTAATGTGCTGTTGGATTAGTTTCTAGTATGTTGTTGAGGATTTTTGCATCTATTGGTCTGTACTTAGTTTTTCTTGTGATATCTTTATCTTGCTCAATTCTAAAATGTACATAAGGTTCAGAATTGCTAGTCCATACCACAGCAAAATAAAACTACTAACTAGAGTTCAGTATTTATTCACAGTTCTCTTTGTCTCTACCCTGAGTGAGGTATGTACTCAGAATACTATGTTCAAAATTTAGAATCAATACTTGTATACCAGTGTTTATAGCAGCATTATTCACAATAACCAAAAGGTAGGAACATCCCAGGTATCCATCAACAGATGAATGGGTAGACAAAATGTAGTTTACACAAACATACACAGACACACAGACTCACAGAGGAATATTATTCAACCATAAAAAGGAATGACGTTCTGATACATGCCACAACATACATGGATAAACCTTGAAACCGTTATGCCGAGTGAAATAAGCCAGAAACAAAAAGATAAATATTATATGATTTCACTTGTATGAAATATCTAGATTGGCAAATTCACAGATACAGATGGATAAGAGGTTAACGGGGGTTAGGGGAAGGAGGAAATGGCAGTTACTGCTTTAATTAGGTACAGAGTTTCTGTTCGGGATGCTGGAAAAGTTTTGGTAATGGATGGTGGTGATGATAGCACAACATTGTAAATCTAATAATGCCACTGAATTGCACACTTAAAAATTGTTAAAATGGCCTATTTCATCTTCGATATATGTTTATAAGATCTAAAAAATTATTTAAATTTATATGCAGAATTTAAAAATAAGTTAAAAGCAGTCAGTTGTTTATGTTTATATTATAATATCCCCCATCTTTGTTCATTAATTTCTTGAATATGTAAAATATTAACATGGTTACGGAAGTCAGACCTCCACAAAATGTATGCTTTGAGAAGTATGATTTCCCCTAATTTCTTCTATCCAGTTCCCAACCCCTCCCTGTACATAACCAATCTCATTAGTTTCTGGTTTATCCTTTCTATATATATTTTTGCACAAGTAAACACATATGTGAATATATTCTTATTTTCTTCTTTCTTTCACAAATGGTAGCACACTTAATACTTTTTTTTTTTGAGTTACAGGAAGCTGGGGATTGAACGTTCAACCTCATATGTAGGGAGCCGGTGCTCAACCACTGAGCCACATCGGCTTCCTTGAGTTGATTTTTCATTCGTTTTGCTTGTTCATTTTTGTTTTCTCAGGAGGCATTGGGAACCAAACCTGGGAGCTCAACTGCTCAAGCCACATCCACTCCCCCTTTTTTTTAACTTAACAAAGTATCCTGGAAATCACTCCATGTCTGTTCTTAGAGAGCTTCCTCATTAATTCCAAACTGCATAGTACTTTGTTGAGTGTACATACCAGAGTTGATTGACTCATTCTCCTGTGGATGCTCATTTGCTTCTAATATTTTATAGTTACAAAAGGTGCTGCAGTGAATAACTTTGGGCATGTATAGTTCCTGTTGTTGGAGGTTCTGCCATTCTTTACTTTTAGGTGTCTTCCAGTCTCTGAATTCCTAGTGAGGACAACAGCTTTAGATAAGAAAAATTGACAGGGTTGTGGAGGGGAGCACTTTTCAAAGGAATAAAATCAAGCTTCCCTACTTAAAGAATTGAACTTGTATCTCATCTTACAGAAACTTCTTGTTATTTCATTATTTGAGCTTTTCTTTTTCAAAAAAATGTTTGTGTTATTTTCAGGGAAGAAACTCTTTGGTGAAGGCTACAGTGGACTAGAGTATGATTACCGAGGTCTCATTAAGCTTTATAACTCCATTGGAAATTACGAGAAAGTGTTTGAATATCACAATGTTCTGTCTAACTGGAACCGTTTGCGAGATCGGCAGTATTCAGTCACTGATGCTCTTGAAGATGTCAACACCAGCCCCCAGTCCACTGAAGAAGTGGTGCAGTCCTTCCTGATTTCTCAGAATGTTGAGGGACCGAGCTGCTGAGGAAGGACCTCAGTTAACCAATTTAATTTACCTTTTCCCAGATTCCAGGGAATTCATACTGTGAAATCAAAACCATGTTGTTTTGGGGGCTGGAATTTGCATTGAAACACTGGTCCAGTCCATTGAAGACCCTATTTGGGTGATCCCTATCTTGCAGAGTGTCCGTAGGAATAAGCATATATTCAGTTATATTCAGCATGTACCGCATGTATAATAAGTAGTCTGGCCCACATTTTGCAACCTAGTAGAACAAACAAGAGAAAATCTTTTTTTTTTTCCCTTTTAAAAAATAACTCATTTTTCAGAAAGCCTGAGAGAAAAAAAGAACCCCTAAATAAAACTATTTAAGAGTTTAAAAGAGTTGCATTCTTATTATGTAAGGATGATTTTAACAACTTTTTAACATATAATTCTTCCATGTGAAGGTATTCAATACTGTATTGTAAAGAAATTTTATGGGGATTGTCTTTATATGCAGTATAGAAAAGTTAACACAAGTACTAATAAAACAGGGACATCCTGACTTAGGTTTGGGTACCTTACCCAGAGAAGTGGACACAGCCACTCCAGAGCTGTATTACAAGGGAAGGACTTTCAGATTCATCTGAACTGGACCAGTGTTGATTGTAAGTAATAGAAGATCTGATAGACCAGCAGTTTTAACTTTTTTGTTTTTGGTACAACAATGCAAGATGTTCTGATAGCATTTGCTAACAGGACCAGGAGTATCTAAAAAGGACCAGCCTGATGTAGAAGGTGGTTATTTGGACCAGAGGCTTTATATTATTTTAGCCCTTGCATATACTTTTATCAATAGAGTGATTTCATTTAGATGTATAATGAAAAGTGATGATGCAAAATTTACATCCATGTAATAGATACCAAACTAGGCAATTTGGGAAATTTTCAATGGCGTATCTTTAGTCGAGGTATACAGATGACAGTGCCATTAACAGGTCTCTGAATATCTGCTGCAGCCATTCCCCTCATTTTAAATATTACCCTAATAATGCAATTAACAAATATATTGGCTAAGAGTCATGAAATAATGCATATATGTGGATGTGGATTTCGGGTTACTATATAGTTTGTGCAGATTAATGGAAAAACAAATGCCCAAAAAATACAGTAAGTCTTGGAAATCCTTCATTTTTATGGTAAATAATAATGTACAGCTAAGTAGTTTTATTTGAAATCTAGGAATCAAATGGAAAGATCCCCTAATGATATGTCTGTTTCACAAAATTGTTTATTGGGGTTTTGATTTTCTTTTTTTTTTTTTTTCCTTTAAGCCAGTTAGGTTATTTAATGTTGAGGTATATTCAAATTGGAGATGTTGTGACATGTAGCAATCCAAGAAATTAAAAGGTCTTTTGCTGTTACCTCAATTCTTATTATAGTGACCCATTTGGTGCCTCTATAGTTAAGAATCTGGGTTTTCCCCCCTATTTTACAGGGGTTCACGGTCGGCTGTCAGAGATGATGCTCCTGGCTAAAGCTTGGAGTAGTCTGTGGGTGAGTGGATGTGTGTTGAACTTTGATTTTCTTTTAACATGCAGCATGTTTAGTGGGAGGGGGAAAAATCTAAACTATCTGCCACATTGTATACCGAAAAATTAACTGGAGATTTCAAATAAATTTGAGTTTTAACATTTTTTTAAACTCCCCTACTATAATCTTGTTTAAAGCTGTTATTTGCAGTCTTGTTAGTTATGAGCCTATGCTTGTAAGTCTGCAGGAAGGACTTGATTAGGGGATGTACCTAAAGAAGTAAGGCAAGCCCACACCCTAAGATAATAGCTTTGTGATTTAGAAACCTGGGTTTATTCCTTAAATTGAATTACTTTCTTTCTAAAATCTGAAAAGAATAAATTGGCATGCCTGTGGTTAAAGTTGGTCCTCCTCCCAGTTACCTAATGCCAAGAGGCACCTCTTTATCAATTACCAAATAGTCTGTATGACCAGGACTAACATTTTTAAATTACTGAGCTCTATCCTCATGGGCCTATATATTTAATATATCCAAAGATATTTTCAGAATAGGCTTTGTTTGCTTTCATTGGTTATTTAGAGTCCTGTGGTATGTTTGTGGTATAGGAATGTCATGGTGAATTGTTAATAAATATTTTGAAACTTCTGTTTCCATATGAAGTTTTTTTTGGTGTTTTTTTAAATATATAACTTTTTTTTGTTTTGTGCACATACAGCACTTCCTAGGATAAAATCAACCAAGTGACTTAAGGCTTCATCCTCCCTAATTTGATCTGAACTTGACTTAGCTGACACTCAGTGATAAAGCAACAAAATATTTAGAAGCTTAGGACACGGGGTCACAATGTCAAGTGGCAGTCAGTTTTGTTTGTTTTATTTTTAACATCATTATTATCAATTTCCCCTTATCAACTATCGCTTTAATGTAAGTCCATACACTTTTAAATGCAAACACAGTTTGAGAAAAAAGATCACCAGTTTGTTAGTGATATGATTTACTATGCTGTTATTCTGGTTTGAACAAAGAATAATACCCTAATTTTAGTTGATGGATTTATCCTTCTAGTAGGGATACTTTAGAAAGTTAGAGAAGAATGCTGCCATGATTTATAGGTTAAAAAAAAAACAAAACCTCAAAGAAAACAAAATTTACCTCAACAATAACCTATAGCTTGCACAAACTTTTGACAGAGGGTAGGATTGTATGGTAAGGAATTCCAGACCAACTTGAAGATTTTTCTGGAGTTCAGCTAAAGAGACTTGAGTCCCATTCTTCCCTGACTTTAATTTCTTCTCTCCTGGTCAGTCTTTTTCCTAAAGTTTGGTGCTACTCAAATTGGGTGCATCAGGGAGCTCTGTCAACACTCAACACTTGCCACACAGGTGGTCAGTCACTCCAGCATTCAGTTTAATGGAGTGATTAGGGTCTCTTAAACCTTAGTCTTTATGGGTCCCTAAAGCTGACTTTGCCCACAGCATTAAGACTTTTTACCATCAAATCTTGTGTCTCTGCTCAGTTAGAAATGAATTCACTCCAGCTTTGAAGTAATCCTTACCCAGGTATGCTTTCATTTGTAAAAATAAAGGATTTGACAAAAACCTTTGCTCCTAGACTGTTAGGAAGAGTTCATAATTTTTTTAAAATTAAGTACAGAGGCTGCAATCTTATAAATACTGAAGGTGCCAGTTGGCTGCTACTTATAATACAAACAATGCTGAACAGTAAACAAATGCCTAAAACATCATTGACACTTTTGGCAAATACTCTACACATTGAAAGAATGGCAGATACTCTACACACTGAAAGAGCAGCAAGTTTTATATCCTACCAATTGTTGTTTTTGTTTTTCACAGGGTTCATAGCCTTACTGCTTCCAAACTATTCTGGATGGCAGAGTTACTACTGGAAAAGTGCTTATTTACATAAGTACAAATTTTTTTTTTAGATGTTTATTTTTGCTTTAAAAGTCAATTCACATTTCACTCTTGGCTTTGGAGGACCTCCATTCTTGCCAGGAAATTCTTTATCTGTATTAATCTCCAGCTTGAACACTAATAGTGCTTTTGTCCCAAAATCTCAGGAATGTTTTAGGCAGAAAACTGGTTTTATCCTAATGGTGATCTGAAGGAGTGTGCTTTAGGATATATTAAATAATACTATTCTTAAATCGCAATCCTAGGTATCTGTAGCATGAGTGGCCTTAGATTGTTGAAGTGCACATTCTTTTTCGAAAGTAAAATTTAAGATTTAAAATATTTACTATATATATGGATATTTAGAAAACTTGGTCTGTGGTGCACAAGTTAAGTGTTGGATCACTAAATAACTGTTGCAGGTACCATTTGTGTAACATTATTCATTTCTGTATGTTCTTATTATGGGAAGATATGTTGCCATGGTAACTAAAATTTTTCAGTTTAGTTCTTTTATGATGTGAATGAATGCTACATTTTATCAAATATTACCAGGTCAGTACTATTTTTATACTTCATTAAGCAACAGGGGATTTTAGTTTAATAGGCTTAAAGTAAAAATGTCTTAATGGAACAATTAAAAGCCAATCATTAACAACTCTTTATGTGAAAATCCCCATTAATAGTGCCACAGTACTTTCTATAGAAATATCTAAGGTATGTCAGAATGACCTTTCCTGTCATTCTCACCGACTTGTAGTGCCCACCATTATTTGTAACCATTAAACCATACTAAGTATGTTTGTAACCAGCAATGTGATATATTCTGTACTTGTATTGCTAAAAATGAATTATTGACCTAATAAATAGAGTGTTCCTGAATTCATAGTGTATCTGTTTTCAATTTAGTTGTAATCACTTTTGGTTGGGGTTTGAGATTATTTAAACTTTGCAGACCTTTTTTATTAGAGAACAGTGTAAGAAAAACTATTGGAACTAGAGCAAAAGTCCTACTGTTCAAGAAAAGTATAAAACACGTGGCAGAGGAGGCACATGGCAATAGCATGGTGTTCCAAAAGTATTCGGAAAAGACCAAAGCAATACACTTATGCCAGGAGATTTTTTAATCTTTACTGAAGTGATTACATCATTCTTTTTCCCTAAGAGACTGAAGAGGGGTAATAAAAGACCTGATAAAGTTCTGCTGGGAATAGTGGAGAAAACCCTGGATTTAGGTTCAGATAAATTTGAGAGGTCATTCTAAGCCTCTTTGTATTTCATCTTCTCATGCAATGATAGGGTCAAATTAGATAGATTTTTAAAATCCACCATGAACAGCATAAACTTTAAGCTCCTAAAACAGCAGTCAGAAGTGGGGTGGGTGAAGCTCAGTGACTGAGTGTGTGCTGCATACATGAGGTCTTGGGTTCAATCCCCAGTATCTCCTACAAAAGAAAAATACATATCAGAAACAAAATCAAGATTTCTTTTTATTTATCCATGACTTTGAACATGCCAATAGCCAAATTTGTATATGTATTTAACAAATTTAACAGAGAGCTTACTCTGTGACAGATACTGTTCTGAGTGTGTTAGCAAACTGCTCCTAGTTACTTTAAACACATTTCTGTAATTCTAAAACTCAGGCATAGACTTTCAACTTGCATAAGCAGTCAAGTCTGTCATGATACATAAAGTTTGGAAAAAATTACTTCCAGAAAGTGTCCTGATCAACCTCTAGTGTTTCAGATTTAGAACTTTAATATAATGTCAAAGTTGATAGGCATTGAAATTGCTGCTAAAACAAGCTTTGTTTTTCACTCTTGCTGCTACTTAAACACTCGGTTTTTTCTTTCCTGTTAATGACTGTGACCACTTGCCAGGCCTTAACTCTGCATCTGCTAACTTGCTATCAGAGTGGTCATACTTCTTTATTCAACAGGAAAACTACAAGAAGCATTTAAAAACTATTTTTATTCCTCAAAAAAAAAACTTAATGTTTGACTCCACAATTCCACTCGTAGGTATATTCCCCAAGAACTGAAAATAGGTATTCTACACCAATGTTCATAGCACTATTACTCACAATAGTCAAAAGGTGGAAACAATTCAAGTATCCATTGAGAGTTGAATGGATAAATAAATTGACAAAATGTGTTCATACATAGAATGGAATATTATTCAGCCATAAAAATGAATGATGGGAGCCAATGTGGCTCAAGCAGTTGAGCTCCTGCCTCCCACATAGAAGGTCCCGGGTTCAGTTGCTGGTGCCTCCTGAAAAAACAAAAATGAACAACCAAGACAAAAGGAATAAACCAACTCGGTAGCCAGTGTGCCTCAGTGGTTGAGTGCCGGCTTTACACATGCAAGGTCCTGGGTTTAGTGCCTGCCTGGGTACCTAAAAATAAAAAATGAATGATGGCAGAGTGC
Source organism: Dasypus novemcinctus (assembly GCF_030445035.2). Lineage (NCBI taxonomy): Eukaryota > Metazoa > Chordata > Mammalia > Cingulata > Dasypodidae > Dasypus > Dasypus novemcinctus. Next base: position 11,936 of record NW_026688247.1, on the reverse strand, counting down.
TGCTGGCCTGCAAGCCCTGTGGAGAGCCGACACAAGAAAAATACAGAAGGGAAGCAGACTTGGCCCAATGGTTAGGGCGTCCCGTCTACCACATGGGAGGTCCGCGGTTCAAGCCCCGGGCCTCCTTGACCCGTGTGGAGCTGGCCCATGTGCAGTGCTGATGCGCACAAGGAGTGCGGTGCCACGCAGGGGTGTCTCCTGTGTAGGGGAGCCCCACGCACAAGGAGTGCGCCCCATAAGGAGAGCCGCCCAGTGCGAAAGAAAGTGCAGCCTGCCCAGGAATGGCGCCGCCCACACGGAGAGCTGACGCAGTAAGATGATGCAACAAAAAGAGACACAGATTGCCGGTGCCACTGCTAAGGATAGAAGCAGTCACAGAAGAACAAACAGCGAATGGACACAGCAGACAACTGGGGGGGGGGAAGGGAGAGAAATAAGTAAAAAATATTTTTAAAAAAATACAGAAGAGCATGCAGCGAATGGACACAGAGCAGACGCAAGCAAAAAGCCGCAAGGCGGGGGATTAAAAAAAAAAGAATGACAGGAGCGGATGTAGCTCGAGTGACTGCCTACTTCCCATGAAGTCCTGGGTTCAATCTCCGATACCTCCCCCACCCCCTGAAAAAAGGATGACGCATACTGTAATGGGATAAACTTGAAAACATGCCAAGTGAAATAAGCCAGACAAAAGGACAAATACTGTTTGATTCCATTTATATGGAATATCTAGAATAGGCAAATTCATAGAGACACAGTAGGTTAGAGGTTACCAGGGGCTGCATAATGGTCACAGAGGTACTTAGGTTAATTAAAGAGTTTTGGAAATAGGTAGTGGTGACAGTTGCACAGTTGTGTGAATAATTAATACACTGAATACACTTAAAAGTGGCTAAAGTGGGAAGCGGCTGTGGCTCAATCAGATGCACTCCCATCTACCACATGGGAGGCCCTTGGTTCGTGTCCCAGGGCCTCCTCGTGAAGGCAGGCTCAGCTGCACACCGCGGAGCGCTGCCGGGCTACAGACACTGCGGAGCGCTGACTCAGCACGGTGACGCAACAAAAAGAAGGGAGACAAATGAGAACGCAGAAGAGCCCCCAGCAAATGGACACAGAACAGACAGCAAGCAAGCTGTAAGGGGGAGGAGAAATTTTAAAAATTTAAAAATTTAAAAAGTGGCAAGTTTTATGTATATATATATTTACCTCTTTTTGACTGGGAGGAAGCTTACCTAATATATATTTAATCATTCAAATCAAGTCTTTAACTTTCAGTTTTTAGAAATATGATTTACTTAAAGGTAGCTTTTGTCAGAAGGAGGTAAGAATTCGAGGGAGGCAGAGTGATTACGCTGAGAACAAGGGCTTCAGAGTCCAGAGGAGTTGTTTAGTAGCTGTGGTGCTGTAAACAAATTACTCCACCTCTGAGTCATGCTCCCCATCTGTCAAGTGAGCTAGATGCTACCTTTCTCTTGGGTTACTGGGAAAATTAAATAAAATGAATGCCATGCTTTGGTCAGTCAGCCAGGTCCACTGTAGAAACTCTAGAAATATTAGTTCCTTTATCTCATTCTTCCTTGCTGGAGAGGTAGGAGGAAAAGGAGACTGAAAACTCCACTTTCGCTAAATAAAGTATGATATGGCATGCCCACACAGAAAATTCTGTCTGCCAGGATGGCACCTGTAAGAACTAGTTGGTAATAAGCACCAAGACAGTTACTCAGGATTTCGGTAGTAAGTAGCACTGAGCTAAGCTCTTTATTTCAGGTCAGGTATGCAGAGGAGAAGTGTGACAGAGACGCCACTTCAGGTAATATGCCATTTATGATGGTAGTAAAAAAGGGAGTAATCTCAGAAATAAGTTGTGGGGAGGGGAGTTTACCAAAGCCAACCAAACATTCCTGAGAAGCTTCTAAAAAACTAATGAAAGGAAAGTGGACCTGGCCCAGTGGATAGGGCATCCCCCTACCACATGGGAGGTCCACGGTTCAAACCCCTGGCCTCCTTGACCCGTGTGGAGCTGGCCCACAGCAGTGCTGATGTGCACAAGGAGTGCTGTGCCACACACGGGCGTCCCCTGTGTAGAGGAGCCCCACAAGCAAGGAGTGCGCCCCATAATGAGAGCCGCCCAGCGTGAAAGAAAGTGCAGCCTGCCCAGGAATGGCGCCACACACACGGAGAGCTGACACAACAAGATGACGCAACAAAAAGAAACACAGATTCCCGTGCCACTGACAACAACAGAAACAGACAAAAAGAAGAACGCGCAGCATATGGACACAGAGAACAGACAACTGGGCCAGGGGGGGTGGGAAGGGGATAGAAATAAATAAAATGAATCTTTAAAGAACAACAACAAAAAAAAACTAATGGGAAAGGTCTTTGCCTGAACCAACAAAAGTTATTAAAGAGTGCTCAGTTTTGGGTATACAAGCCATGGAATATTATTTATTAAGCAGTCGTAGTTAGGAATGAAGTACTGATACATGCTACAATTTGTTGAACCTCAAAAACAATATGCTAACTGAAAGAAGCCAGACTCAAAAGGGCAAATATTGTGATTCCATTTATGTGAAATATCCAGAATATGTAAATCCATAAAGAAAGCAGGTAAGTGGTTGCCAGGGACTGCGAGTAAGGGGAACTGGGGCGTGATTGCTTAATGGATATGGGGTTTTAACTTTTTTGAGTGGTGAAGTTTTTTGGAACTTTAATAGGAGTTTGGTAGAAGTTGTGAATGTAACTAAATGTACTAAATGCCACTGAATGGCACATTTTAAAATGGTTAATTTTATGTTATGTGAATTTCATTTCAATATAAAAAAAAATAGTGCTTGGTTTTTATTTGACCTCGGAGCATTTGCAGATGAGCCACTCTTCTGCATTCAACAGACAATCCTTGAAGATAGACAGGAGTAACAGTTGGTTAGATATTGTGCTTACTGCTGTATATATGTTCATTGTTTTCATCCTCACAACAACCTTCAGGACAGATATTATCTCCATTTGATAAAGGGGGAAATTAAAGTACAGGAGTTAAAAAATAAGTCACACAGAGGCAAAGATTCAAATTAAGTGCAAAGAATCTACTGAATGTAGGAGACCTAAAGCCCTGAGTTAGGAGCATAAGGAATCTGGAATGGGATGCCAGAGGAATGGGCTTAGAGGAAGAGGTAGAATTTTACCAAATTTTGCATTTCACTTCCCTCTAATTATCTTGTTTTCTCTGAGGCGGTATGAACCAAATGCTAGGAAATACTAGGAAATTGGAGGTAACCAAAGCATATACGTAAAACGCTTTACCCAGGAGAGATGTAGCTCAAGTGGCTGAATGCCTGCTTCCTGTGTACAAGGTCCCAAGTCCAATACCCGGTACCTCCTAAAAGAAAAACAAACGAGAACTTCCGGGAAGGTGGTGAACTAGAAAGACACGGGACTCTCTTCTCTCCCAGAAAAGTAGCTAGAAGACAGGCCTGGAAAACGAACTAGGGTTTAGGACACCAGGCAAAGTCTGGTGAGAGGGAAGAGAGAGGGACAAAGGAGGGAAATCACAACAGCTAAACTGTGAATTGAAACCAGCCGCTTCTACTGCCTATTGCACTTGCCCACACTAAAGACACTTCAGAATTCTCAGGCCTCTGAGTCAGCTACAGACAAAGGGGGCTCCAAGGATCCACTGCACCAGGAAAGTGGAGAGAAGCTGACTCAGCTTTTGACCCATAAATTTGGTCTGCTGTGTCTCAGGAACCCTTCCAGGCCAGGTGAGGCCATGCCTTGGGAGCCAGCAAGAAACTAAATAATTCGTGACTAAAAAGATCCCACCCTCCTAATCTCCTCTCTACTAACGAACTGGTTGTTCCCCAGAGGGAAGTGGAATTATTTCCTACCCAGGAAAAGGGAGGGGCCTGCCAGAGAAGGCAGGCGAACTGTCTCTGAGAAAGTTTGAATTACAAGTCTCTTAGCCCCCAGGCAGGAACCTCTATCACATTGATCCTGTCTGTGTAGCAGCAAACATACTGCAACCAGGCATTGAACAGTGAGGGCTGCCAAAGAGTGCCAGATCAAGGAAGTGCACTCAAGAAAATTAAAAGTAAGTAAGTAAGGTGGTGGATCCTGCACTGAGTAGAGCGCTTGCTGCTCCCTGGATGCTGTGGCTCTTACGTGTAGTAGCCCATGGAGAGGGTGATGACCATGAAGCAGAACACACTGACTTTCTGGAAGCTCCCCAACTGAAGAGGATAGTCATAACGAAGCAAGAACAAAATGGGGAAGCAGAAAAGGAAACACAAGACATAAATTTACTAAGGAAGAATTGAACATATTTAACAGATCATTTATAGAGAACTCTTACCCTGATTCTACAACCAGAGGAGAACTGGCCAGACAAGCCATTGTCATGTGTCCATAATTGATAACTAGTTCCAGAACAAAAGAGCCCAACTACCACCTAGAGAGAGATGCAAACTATTTGATGCTAGGAAACTACACGAGTACCCTGGCCAAGGTCTCCCACTTCCAAGCCCCCTGGATGCCCAGGCTAAAGCCCCAAAAATGCACCGCTGATCAGAGTTTCTCTTGTACCCAGGAGGTTCTGCTACCTGGCACTGGCAGCTCCTCTCTGAAGAAACTGTTTTACTGTTCAGCAGGTGTATTCAGGTGGCTCTGGGATCCCAGGCATTAAAAAGGAACTGGGCTATGCTTTGGAGAATCAAGGTGACACAGGAAATGCATCTTCTCCTGCCTACCCATTTCTAAGCTACAGCTCAGCAATTTATACTCATCCTTATACATCTTCTATGATTTATTTTGTCAAGGACAGGCCTGGGGTAGGGAGAAGCCAGCATGCAAACCCCTTCCTTTTGAATTATGTTAATAAAACTCATGGAGTGGAACCAGCAGGAGAAGCAGAGTATGGCCCGTTATCACTACTCATTATTGCCAGGACAACAGCAGACTGGATGGGGATGTCATCTGCAGCAGCCTCAACAGCCTCAGAATTTTCTAGAGAAGTCACTGTTCCAGGAACAGCTTATAAAGCCCTTGAAGCACCAAAATCTAGGGCAATATTTGCCCTCCTTTCAGTCGCAGCAGTAGCAGAGTCAGTATCCTTAAATTAATGGTCAGTCCTTGTGCTCTCAGATACAGCAGGCTACTCCCCAAATAGTGGCCAGGTCACCACTGCAGTCCTTGGGGCAAGGTTTTCAGCAAGGTATTGCAGAGCTGCTGTTCGCCCCCGGGCCGGGTCTCGTTTCCCGGCGCCTGGGGCCTCGCGGGGCGTCCGCCGGCGGCACGGGCCCGGGCCCGCGTCGAGGCGAGGCGGTGGCCGGCTTCTCTCGCCCGCCGCCCTGTCCAGGTACCTAGCGCGCTCCGGCGCGGAGGTTTAAAGACCTTTGGGGGTCGCCCGTCCGCCCGCGGGGTCGGGGCGGGCGGGACCGTGGGGAGTGGCGGGGCCCGGCCTCCGCTCTCCCCCAGACTCCGCCTTCCTAGGCGGGCCCGGGGCGCCGAGGTGCTCAGTGTCCGCCGGGAACCCCCGGGCGCAAAAAAAAAAAAAAAAAAAAAAAAAATGAAAAAACAAAAAACAAGCAAAAAAAGATATTGCAGAGCAACCCAGGGCCCAAATGCAGCAGTATTGCGATGAGGGGCCCTCGGCTACAATGGTCTGCTTGTCAGGGACCAGGAAGTAGCCCCAGAAAATGAAGCCTGGGTTGAGAAAGCAATAAGCAGTCCTTGAGCCAAAGATTTTTCAGCAGCCTAAATGTTTGGGGGAAAAAAAAACTTCTTGAATTGTTGATCCCTTCAGAGAAATCAGCATTTATTTATTTATTTATTTATTTTTAATTTTTATTTTTTTAAGTACTGGGACCAGCGATTGAACCCAGGACTTCATATATGTGAAACTGGCACTCATCCACTGAGCCACATCAGCACCCTTGTTTTCGTTTCGTTTTGTTTTGAGTTCACCATGGAGTTTAAAGTACCCAGATAAGGCTGGGTTAAAGCATAGAGTGCAAACTCAAAAGCCACAAAGGCTGCAGGATGACCCCCCCCCCCCCCCCCCCCCCCCGGACAAAAGCAGTTGCAAAACTTGAGCAATTCCTGCTCAAGAGGAAAGTATTGGATAGCCCCTGCCTTGCTCAGTGTCCTTTTCAAAAGCTGGTATCCAACCAGAAGTACAAGAGGATCAAGGGTCCCACTGCAATAGCTTCTGGCTGGAGGTCTCCAGGGCTGCTACTGCAAAGCCCTGTAATCCATGGACCAGATCAGCATCTCCAGGACATGGGGCATGGCCTGAGAGGACAACAGCCATATCTCCTCCAGCAGCCAGCCCCACCGAAGCCCTGACTATGAGGGACACCCCAACAGCATCAGCCTGACCTCCATTCATCTAAAACCCAAGGCTTCCAATGGTGCTGCTGCCCCAGATGTCTACTTTCAAGACTCTAGGAGGATCCTTTGCTGGAACAGGTGTGCAGCTCCCACTATCCTGTCTTAGCTGACAGCTGTTGTCTGAGAATCCAGAATGTTGTGATTGAGTCAGCCATGGGTGTAGAGCCAGGGCCAGCAGATCTGAAGATATCCAACTGAGCATCTGAATGCCCTATTTTCTTTTTTTTAATAATAACTATTGGATGCTTTTAAATTAAAGGCAGCAACTTCTATTTGTTAAAAAAAAAAAAAAAAAAGTAAATAAGAGAGGCTTTTTCCAGCCTTTAAAGCCTCCCTTCCCAAGGCCTAAGGAAGCAGGTTTGCAGCCCATTACTGGGTCCAGGGCCCAATTTGAGCAACTGACAATCCAAATGATCAAGGTTGAACCAAGAATCAAAAAGCAGCAGTAACACACAGCCTCCCACCACTAAATCCCTACAAAAAAGAAAGAAATTGAACATCTGAGTAAACTACCATCCTAATCAGATGCCCAGACATCAGCAAAAAATTATGAGCCATACTAAGAAAATGGAAGATGTGGCCCAAGAAAAGGAATATATCAAACCCCAGAAAAGACACAGGATTTAAGAAAACTAATTAACGAGATGCACACAAATTTCCAAAATCAAATTAATGAGTTGAAAGACAATAGGGGTAAAGACAACATCAAGAAGATATTGAGCAAACACAAAGATTTTGAAATCCTGAATAGAAAAGTAACAGAGCTCATAGGAATGAAAGACACAATAGGTGAGATCAAAAACACATTAAAGTGGGAAGCGGACTTGGCCCAGTGGTTAGGGCATCCATCTACCACTTGGGAGGTATGCAGTTCAAACACTGGGCCTCCTTGACCTGTGTGCAGCTGGCCCATGCGCAGTGCTGATGTGCTCAAGTAGTGCCCTGCCACACAGGGGTGTCCCCCGCGTAGGGGAGCCCCATGCGCAAGGACTGCACCCCATAAGGAGAGCCGCCCAGCGTGAAAGAAAGTGCAGCCTGCCCAGGAATGGTGCCGCACACACGAAGAGCTGACACAACAAGATGACGCAACAAAAAGACACAGATTTCCGTGCCACTGACAACAACAGAAGCGGACGAAGAAGATGCAGCGGGTGGACACAGTCAACTGGGGTGGGGGGTGGGAGGGGAGAGAAATAAATAAATAAATAGAAATCTTAAAAAAAAAAAACAATATGACATATGAAAACCAAAGAATAAAATGGTGGATGTAAATAATGTGTTTACAGTAATAACATTGAATGTGAAAGGATAAACTATCCAATCAAAAGATACAGACTGACAGAATAGATAAAAAAACATGAGCCATCCATTTGCTGCTTACAAGAAACTCACCTTAGACCCAGGGATACAAACCAGGTGAAAGTGAAAGGTTGGAAAAAGATTCCCCATGCAAATAGTAACCAAAAAAGAGAAAGGGCAGCTATACCAATATTGGACAAAACAGACTTTCAATGCAAAAAAGTTGTAAGAGATAAAGGAGGTCATTATATATTAATGAAAGGGACAATCCACCAGGAAGAGAGAACAGTCATAAATACCTATGCACTTAACCAGGGTGCCCCAAAACATGAGACGAACTCTGGCAAAACTGAAGGGAGAAACAGACATCTCTACAATAATCATTGGAGATTTCAACACCCCTCTCATATCATGAGACAGAAAAACTAGACAGAAGATCAACAAGGAAAAAGAGAACCTGAACAATATGATAAATGTGTTAGACCCAGCAGACATATACAGAACGTTGTATCCAAACTCAGCAGGCTATACATTCTTTTCAAGTCCCCAGTGACCTTTCTCCAGGATAGCCCACATGTTAGGGCACAGTGTGGCTCTCAATAAATATAAAAAGATTGAAATTATACAAAGCACCTTTCAGATCATAATGGAATAAACTGGAAATCAATAATAGACTGGAAAGAGGTAAATTTGCAAATGTGTGGGGGCTAAATATATTCCTAAATAATCAGTGGGTCAAAGAAGAAATTACAAGTGAAATCAATAAATATATTGAGAGAAATTAAAATGAGGAACACAACTTATTAAATTTTATGGGATACAGCAAAGGCAGTCTTTTTTAAAAAATTTATTTATTTTTAATGTTACATTAAAAATATGAGGTCCCCATATACTCCCCAACCCCCTCACCCCACTCCTCCCATAACAACAACCTCCTCCATCATCATGGGACATTCATTGCACTTGGTGAATACATCTCTGAGTACTGCTGCACCACACGGTCAATGGTCCACATTATAGTTTACACTCTCCCCCAGTCCACTCAGTGGGCCATGGGAAGACATACAATGTCCAGTAACTGTCCCTGCAGTACCACCCAGGACAACTCCAAGTCCTGAAAATGCCCCCACATCACATCTCTTCTTCCCACTCCCCACCCTCAGCAGCTACCATGGCCACTTTCTCCATCTCAGTGTTACATTTACTTCCACTACTAATCACATTAGTTCCAGAATAGAGTATTAGTAAGTCCAATCTAATCCATACTCTATTCCTCCATTCTGTGGACCCTGGGATGGTTATGTCCACTCCACCTCTGTGTCGAGAGGGTGCTTAGATTACACTTGGATGATGGATGCAGTTCTCCTGTTTGCAGTTGTAGGCACTCTTGGCTCCCTGGTGTGGTGGTTGACCTTCTTATCCTCCCTGTTAGCTGGCTGGGGTAAGTCCAACAAACCAGAGGGTAGGAGCTGCAAGTCAAAGGCAGTCTTGAGAGGGAAATTTATAGCCCTAAACTGATATTAAAAAGAAGGGGGGCAGGAAAAGGGAAGAAGAAATGTGATGTGGGGGCAATTTTGGGACTTGGAGCTGTCCTAAATGATATTGCAGGGACAGATGCTGGACATTATATATCCTGCAATAACCCACTGAATGTACTGGGAAAGAGTGTAAACTACAATATAAACTGTAATCCTTGCTGTGCAGCAGTGTTCCAAAATGTATTCACCAAATATAATGAATGTGCCACAGTGATGAAAGAGGTTATTAATGTGGGAGGAGTGGGGTGGGGTGGGGTGTGGGGTATTTTTTGTGATCTATGTATCTTCAAAAAATATGATTAAAAAAAAAAAAAAGAAGGGGAAGCAGATGTGGCTCAAGTGATTGGGCTCCTGTCTGCCATATGGGAGGTCCAGGGTTTTTGATTCCCAGAGCATCCCGGTGAAGGCAAGCTGGCCCACATGAAATGCTGGCCTGCATGGTAAGCTGAACCAAGTGGAGAGCTGGCATAGCAAGATGACACAACAAAAAGAGACACAAAGGACAAACAATAAGAGACACAGCAGACCAGAGAGCTGAGGCGGCACAAGAGATTGAGCACCTCTTTCCGACTCTGGAAGGCCCCTGGATTGGTTCCCAGTGTTGCCTAAAGAGAAGACAAATAGACACAGAAGAATGCACAGTGAATGGACACAGCAGACAACAAGAATGGGGGGAAATAAATAAATAAATCATTTTTTTAAAAAAGGAAAGAGCTAAACTCAAGGATTTAACTGAACAACTAGAGAAACTAGAAAAAGAACAACAAACCAACCCCAAAGCAAACAGAAAGAAAGAAAGAATAAAGACTGGAGCAGAAATAAATGAAATTGAGGGGAAAAAAGTAGAGAAAATCAACAAAACCAAAAGCTGGTTCTTTGAGAAGATCAATAAAACTGAAAACTGACAAACCCCTCGCTAGACTAACAAAGAGAAAAAGAGAGAAGAAGCAAATAAATATAATCAGAAATGAAAGAGGGGGAAGTTATGACTGACCCTAGAGAAATAAAAAGGATCATAAGAGGATTTTATGAGGGAAGTGACTGGGCTCCTGCCTACCACATGGGAGGTCCCAGGTTCAGTTTCTGGTGCCTCCTAAAAAAGATAGGCAGGCGCGGCAGTCTGACACAAGATGACATAAGGAGGGAAGCAGACACGGCTCAACTGATAGAGCGCCCCACCTACCATATGGAGGGTCCAGGGTTCGATACCCAGGGCTTTCTGACCTGTGTGGTAAACTGGCCCATGCGCAGTGCTGCACACGCAAGGAGTGCCATGCCATGCAGGGACGCCCCCGCACAGGGGTATCCCATGTGCAAGGAGTAACATCCTGTGTGAAAAAAGCACAGCCCACCCAGGAGTGGCACTGCACACATGGAGAGCTGACGTCAACAAAAAAGAGACACAGTTTCCCAGTTCCACTGGATAATGCAAGCAGACGCAGAAGAACACCCAGTGAATGGACACAGAGAGCAGACAATGGGGGAGAAGGGGAGAGAAATATATAAAATAAATCTTAAAAAAAAAAAAAAAAAGATGACACAAGGAAAACATAATCAGAGACATAACAAAGGCAAGAGCAGAGGTGGCTCAAGCAATTGGGTGCCTCCCTCCCACATCAGAGGCCCTGCGTTCAATTCCTGATTCCTCCTAAAAAACAAGACCAGCACACAGCAAACAGACACAGCAAATGCAAAACAATGAGGGGATGGAGAAAAATAAATAAATAAGTAATACATCTTTAAAAGAGAGAGAGACCAATATTATAAGAAACTGTATGCCAACAAACTAGACAACCTAGATGAAATGGACAAAATCCTAGAAAGACACAAGCAACTTACACTGATGCTACAGGAAATACAAGAACTTAACAAACTAATCACATTTAAAATGATTGAATCTGTCATCAAATATCTCCCAACAAAGAAAAGTCCAGGACCAGATGGCTTCACAGGTGAATTCTACCAAGCATCTCAAAAGAATTAACACCAATCCCGTTTTAAACTCTTCCAAAAAATTGAAAGGGAGGGAAAATCACCTAAGACATTTTATGAAGCCAACATCACCCTAATGCCAAAGCCAGATAAAGATACAAGAAAACTTTGGACATGGAGCTGCCCTGGATGGTGCTTCAGAGGTAATCACCGGACATTGTAATCCTCACAGGGCCCACTGGATGGAATGGAGGAGAGTATGGCCCCACGATGTGGACCATTGTCTATGAGGTGCAGAGGTGCCCAAAGATGTACTTACCAAATCCAATGGATGTGTCATGATGATGGGAATGAGTGTTGTTGGGGGGGGGGAGAGGGGGGGTGGGGGGGTGGGGTTGAATGGGACCTCACATATATATTTTTAATGTAATATTATTACAAAGTCAATAAAAAAAAAAAAGAAAAAAAATACAAGAAAAGAAAATTACAGACCAATCTCTCTAATGAACATAAATGCAAAATTTCTCAACAAATACTTCCAAATCTAATCCAACAGTATATCAAAAGACTTATACATCATGACCAAGAGCGATTTATTCCTGGTGTGCAAGGCTAGTTCACCATAAGAAAATCAACAAAATATACCACATTAACAAACTGAAGGGAAAAAAACACATGATCATCTCAACTGAAGCAAAAAAGACATTCAACAAAATCCAGCATCCTTTTTTGATAAAAACAATTCAAAGGATATTAACAGAATTACCCTATCTTAATAACAGA